>NC_068937.1:92371550-92531638 GCF_016801865.2 Culex pipiens pallens | reverse complement strand
TTGTATTTTTGTATTTTTGTATTTTTGTATTTTTGTATTTTTGTATTTTTGTATTTTTGTATTTTTGTATTTTTGTATTTTTGTATTTTTGTATTTTTGTATTTTTGTATTTTTGTATTTTTGTATTTTTGTATTTTTGTATTTTTGTATTTTTGTATTTTTGTATTTTTGTATTTTTTATTTTTGTATTTTTGTATTTTTGTATTTTTGTATTTTTGTATTTTTGTATTTTTGTATTTTTGTATTTTTGTATTTTTGTATTTTTGTATTTTTGTATTTTTGTATTTTTGTATTTTTGTATTTTTGTATTTTTGTATTTTTGTATTTTTGTATTTTTGTATTTTTGTATTTTTGTATTTTTGTATTTTTGTATTTTTGTATTTTTGTATTTTTGTATTTTTGTATTTTTGTATTTTTGTATTTTTGTATTTTTGTATTTTTGTATTTTTGTATTTTTGTATTTTTGTATTTTTGTATTTTTGTATTTTTGTATTTTTGTATTTTTGTATTTTTGTATTTTTGTATTTTTGTATTTTTGTATTTTTGTATTTTTGTATTTTTGTATTTTTGTATTTTTGTATTTTTGTATTTTTGTATTTTTGTATTTTTGTATTTTTGTATTTTTGTATTTTTGTATTTTTGTATTTTTGTATTTTTGTATTTTTGTATTTTTGTATTTTTGTATTTTTGTATTTTTGTATTTTTGTATTTTTGTATTTTTGTATTTTTGTATTTTTGTATTTTTGTATTTTTGTATTTTTGTATTTTTGTATTTTTGTATTTTTGTATTTTTGTATTTTTGTATTTTTGTATTTTTGTATTTTTGTATTTTTGTATTTTTGTATTTTTGTATTTTTGTATTTTTGTATTTTTGTATTTTTGTATTTTTGTATTTTTGTATTTTTGTATTTTTGTATTTTTGTATTTTTGTATTTTTGTATTTTTGTATTTTTGTATTTTTGTATTTTTGTATTTTTGTATTTTTGTATTTTTGTATTTTTGTATTTTTGTATTTTTGTATTTTTGTATTTTTGTATTTTTGTATTTTTGTATTTTTGTATTTTTGTATTTTTGTATTTTTGTATTTTTGTATTTTTGTATTTTTGTATTTTTGTATTTTTGTATTTTTGTATTTTTGTATTTTTGTATTTTTGTATTTTTGTATTTTTGTATTTTTGTATTTTTGTATTTTTGTATTTTTGTATTTTTGTATTTTTGTATTTTTGTATTTTTTGTATTTTTGTATTTTTGTATTTTTGTATTTTTGTATTTTTGTATTTTTGTATTTTTGTATTTTTGTATTTTTGTATTTTTGTATTTTTGTATTTTTGTATTTTTGTATTTTTGTATTTTTGTATTTTTGTATTTTTGTATTTTTGTATTTTTGTATTTTTGTATTTTTGTATTTTTGTATTTTTGTATTTTTGTATTTTTGTATTTTTGTATTTTTGTATTTTTGTATTTTTGTATTTTTGTATTTTTGTATTTTTGTATTTTTGTATTTTTGTATTTTTGTATTTTTGTATTTTTGTATTTTTGTATTTTTGTATTTTTGTATTTTTGTATTTTTGTATTTTTGTATTTTTGTATTTTTGTATTTTTGTATTTTTGTATTTTTGTATTTTTGTATTTTTGTATTTTTGTATTTTTGTATTTTTGTATTTTTGTATTTTTGTATTTTTGTATTTTTGTATTTTTGTATTTTTGTATTTTTGTATTTTTGTATTTTTGTATTTTTGTATTTTTGTATTTTTGTATTTTTGTATTTTTGTATTTTTGTATTTTTGTATTTTTGTATTTTTGTATTTTTGTATTTTTGTATTTTTGTATTTTTGTATTTTTGTATTTTTGTATTTTTGTATTTTTGTATTTTTGTATTTTTGTATTTTTGTATTTTTGTATTTTTGTATTTTTGTATTTTTGTATTTTTGTATTTTTGTATTTTTGTATTTTTGTATTTTTGTATTTTTGTATTTTTGTATTTTTGTATTTTTGTATTTTTGTATTTTTGTATTTTTGTATTTTTGTATTTTTGTATTTTTGTATTTTTGTATTTTTGTATTTTTGTATTTTTGTATTTTTGTATTTTTGTATTTTTGTATTTTTGTATTTTTGTATTTTTGTATTTTTGTATTTTTGTATTTTTGTATTTTTGTATTTTGTATTTTTGTATTTTTGTATTTTTGTATTTTTGTATTTTTGTATTTTTGTATTTTTGTATTTTTGTATTTTTGTATTTTTGTATTTTTGTATTTTTGTATTTTTGTATTTTTGTATTTTTGTATTTTTGTATTTTTGTATTTTTGTATTTTTGTATTTTTGTATTTTTGTATTTTTGTATTTTTGTATTTTTGTATTTTTGTATTTTTGTATTTTTGTATTTTTGTATTTTTGTATTTTTGTATTTTTGTATTTTTGTATTTTTGTATTTTTGTATTTTTGTATTTTTGTATTTTTGTATTTTTGTATTTTTGTATTTTTGTATTTTTGTATTTTTGTATTTTTGTATTTTTGTATTTTTGTATTTTTGTATTTTTGTATTTTTGTATTTTTGTATTTTTGTATTTTTGTATTTTTGTATTTTTGTATTTTTGTATTTTTGTATTTTTGTATTTTTGTATTTTTGTATTTTTGTATTTTTGTATTTTTGTATTTTTGAATTTTTGTTAAAAGTGAATTGTCTTGGATTGCAATGTGAAGATTACAAATGTTCTATTTAACTAACATATTTACACAAAGAAAACAGTCACTCACAGAGAAGTAACAAAAAAAAACTTCTAAAATGTATCATTCTACCTGGCCAGCCTAAACAACCTATACGAATCCAATTTAGAAATGGTCCCAAAAATTTCCTTCCCATCCATTCAAAGAGAAAACTTATTCAGAACTGAAAAAAAAAGAAAACCTCATCTCCATACTATCAGGCACTTCATTACGGCGAAACCCAACCGCAGATTCCTTGCCCTGCCATCGGGGGACAAGACCACGGAAGTATATTATCGATGGACGTAGGGGAAAGGGTGATTCCCAGCGTGTGGTATCCTTGTATACTGGAAGAAAACGCACAAAAAAAGAAACACGACAATGACATTCAACTTTGTCCACGTGGCCCTCCACCCTCGAGGAGGGGAGGACAAAGCCCCCAAAATCCACAAGTCAGCATTCGAAATCCCATTTTGGGTCGGCCAAAGGCCCAAAGGGACGGATCGAACAAGGGATAATGCGACGCCACCGCCACCTGTTGGCGAAATGAGTATTATGGTTTATGGAGGCTGGCGAGTGTTCTGGAAAGGGTATATCGGGGCGAGGTTGGCTCTGGTGGTGATGGTGACTGTTACTTACGAAAAGTTGGGCCAAATGACCATTCTGGGCTGGGAACGTACCTGGAAAAGAACAAAGAAAAAGAATTAATTTGAGAAGGGTTGAGGATTTTCTCGAAAAAATGTTCCCGCGGCGTTTTGGGACGAAATATTTCCGAATAATGTCAAACGTCAAACCCCCTTAAAGATACACGAGAAAGATTTGTAAAAAGGTAACTTTTCTTTATTGAATTTAAATTGTAACAAGTGAGATCAAGGCGGACCGCCATCTAGCGTGTATTTCCGCACAGATGATTGCATACTTCCAGGCTTTTTCCTCCCGCTCAATTTTGCTCCATCAGAAAATCCATCTTTAATTCAAACCAGCGAGGCAACTCCGAGGCACGTGACAACCCAACAGCAACAGAGAACAGAGAACCATCAAAACCCCGGTTGTGCCGGGTTATCTGGTGACAAATTGCGACACCGTTTTCGATCAGGCCGACGTCATCCGAATAGAAGAGAGCCTGAGCCTGATCAACCGGAAGGAAGCCAGGTGAAAAATTGCCTCGGTCATGACGCGACAGCGGCAGTGGCGATCGATTTTTTTTTTTCGCGGGGAGGTCCATAAGTTACGTAGTTAAGCTTCGAGAAACAAATCTAAATTTGGTGTTTTTGATAATTTCAGGAAATTTTGGAAAACCTGTCTTAGATTTGGATGTAAAAGTTTCTTTTCTTAAAAGTGCTCTAGCAAATAGTACGTAGTTTACGGCCCATTGTCACGCAAAGCATACACGCGAGTCAAACTCAGAAGCTTTTGGTAAACACGCATCCAAGCGGAAGTGGTGCCAGCTGCCATTTCCGGCTGGTGCTAAGCTTGAGTAGAGATACTCAATCTAGCACCCCGGATTGGTGGTGAAGGTGGAGGTTGTTGCTCTTAAACAATCGGTTTCTGTAATCGTGAATACGCTGATAAACAACGTAGGTTTTTGAAGACTTGGATTAACCAAATTTTCCTTCGAGGAAAAAAATCCATAAAAATCATTAATTGATAGCAAATAAAAACTAAAAAAAAAATCTAATATACCTACAACAATTTTCATTTACCAAATAATTACAACAGACATGTTCAAAGAACTCAAAAATGAATATGAGCGGATTTCATGACATTGTTATATTCTTATATCCAAAGACATTATATGACATATTTGTTTTAAAAAGTTAGTAAAAAAATCGATTTCGAAAAATGATAATTATGTAATGCATTTGATGTGACAGGCAAAACATTAAAAAAAATTAAAATTTCAATCCAATCTTTAAAATTATAAAGAAAAATGTATTATTACCCAAAATTGCAAAATATAAATGAATTTATAATTTCCGGGCTCTCAAAACTTAAAATTTGCGAAAAAGTCCAAAAGTGTTTTATTTTTAATGGGAAATAAAATTTATATTGGCCTAAGGTAACCAAACTGAAAAATTAAAAAATATCCAAAATATTATTCAACTAGTTTGAAAAAGATCTGCGAAACTCCCATTCAAAGGCAAACTCTGTGTATCATTATCATAATAAAAAAAAGTTCAGTGCTGACGTTGATAGCTGGGGTGACAATAAAAAGCTTCAGATATTTTTTTTACAATATTGAAAAATACATAATGGTATAGAATGGAAGTGTTCAAGTAAAAGCCGGTATCATCAAATTTTGAAAAGTTTCAAATAAAAGTTGGGTTATTCTCTACCAACTCACACGAAATTGGGAAAAGTTGCCCCGACCCCTCTTCGATTTGCGTGAAACTTTGTCATAAGGGGTAACTTTTGTCCCTGATCACGAATCCGAGTTCCGTTTTTTGATATCTGGTGACGGAGGGGCGGTACGACCCCTTTCATTTTTGAACATGCGAAAAAAGAGGTGTTTTTCAATAATTCGCAGCCTGAAACGGTGATGGGATAGAAAAAAAAACACTTAAAAATTTTTTAAAAACTTTGCCATTTTCCGTTACTCAACTGTAATTTTTTTTGGAACATGTCCAGCCCTCTGTCACTGCCGCCATGTTTATGAAACCAAAATATTCGATGACGAACACCAAGAAAACAAAGAAGAAAACGAAGGTGTCTACTGTCAGATTTTGAAAAATAAACAAAGTGGGGGGTGAACAATTGTCGATCCTCGGTCCCCAATTTTCCCGGTCGATTCCGGTTTTCGGAAGAAGTAAAATTTTACTCTGCTTCTCCGGCTGCACCAGCAAGACGGCCGATTCAAGAGCTCCTTGGTTTCCGGCCTCATACACACACGATAAACGTCCGGAAATATGCCCAAGATACACAGGACCACTCGCGTGACCACTTGAATCAAATTTTGTTATAATGTTATCAAAAAATTATTATTTTTCGATTAAGCGCGCCATTTCCCTATTTTTATGTAAACAATCAAAAGACGCCAATACTACTTCATCCAAAGCTTTGTTTATGATGGGCTCTTCACACATACTAATGCTCAAACTCTATCCAATGCATTGTTTATGGTGGGCTCTTCACACATACTAATGCGTGGGCTCTTCGAGGTTTTGGTGACTGCCAAACGTTCTAGGCATTAACAGTGGTGCCAGGGGGCTGAACATGTCATTTTAAGGGAAATTTAATGTTTTCGCGGCACGCTCACTTCGACTGTTCTAGACGAATTTTTGAACGTGGCGTATCTTTAACCAAGTTTTTTTTAATAAATTGATTCCAGAATGCTTAGTTTGTCGTTTTAACCCGAAACAAGGCAAAACTATATTTATTTAAACATTTCACAATTTTCAAAAGTTTGGCTAGATAATATCGAAGGCCGCCACTTTTTCAAAACCTTTTTTACGTGAAATCGCGATAACTCGTAATGGTTTTAAGCAAACCCCTTATGTTTATACATCAACATTTTTGAAATTGTCTGCTCTACAACTTTGAAAAACATTGTTACACTATAAAAAAAATATCCTGCACAGCTCGAATAAACACGAAATCTTAAAATGACAAATTTTGTTCTGAATGAAAAATGACCCTCTTGGGTTAATGTAGATTTGAAAAGTACATTAAATTTTCCATAAAATGACATGATTAAAAAATTACAGTTGAGAAGCGGAAAATGGCAGAGTTTTTAAAACTTTTTTTATGTTCATTTGAATCATTTGAATGCAGCCATGGGTCAAGTGATCGGAAGAGACTTAGCATCTCCTGAAAAAAAAAAATCAGGTGCCATTCACCAATGACGTAGCATTTTTCCCGGGGTTTCCTCTAAAATTCTAAACTTTGATCAGTTAAGAGTCACCACGACACGAAGACGAAACAGGTTGAAACAACCCCGGTTTTGCATACGGGGCGTTGTTCCGTTCAGTGATCCGTTCTCCATCTGTGTGAATGTATCAGGCTTATGTAGGTACGGAAAATCCCCCATCCAATGGGCCTATATACGGTGTGTGAGCTCTGTCCCATTTTAGGTCTACAGAAGATGGTGTCACATACGGCCACACTACACACGGATCTCGGTTCTCCATCCTGTTGTCCGTCTATTGTGTGGTGACACGAACCGAACTATCAGTCTCATTCCGAGAATGATAAATATGCGATGAGCACACAATCACACCCACACGCTGCCACAATGGAGAAATCAGTCAGTGTTGGTGGTGGTGATGGTGGCAGGTGCGGCGCCTCAAAGGTTATTGAGTGTTTTGATGTGAATTTTCAATTAAGTGATGATCTACTTGAAAAGCTTCCTCATCTTCTCTCTCTCTCTCTCTCTCTCTCTCTCTCTCTCTCTCGAAAGTGAGGCTCGAGTAATTGTAGGGAACCTTGCGGGAAGGAAGCGCTATCTTTCAAATGCCTCAAGTCACTGACATTTGTTTCTCATCCACAGGTTTCTCAAACCCTACAAGACTGCGAAAACTAGCGACTGAAGTTGAGTTGTGACGGAAGACACGAGGTCAAGTGCTGCGGCTTCACCGAGAAGTGGGCTCTCCGGGATTTGTAGTGTGTTCAAGGGAGACGTCCTCGTTCGACGTACCTAACCAACGTCAATGAAGATAATTGAATAACGGTGCGTTTTGTTTTTGTTTGTTGTTCCTCCCTAGTCCTGCAATGTGCCAGTGTTTGTTGTGAGAAGCGAGCGGAGCTGTGAGCGCTCAGCATAATGAGATTGAAAATGAGGCTCGATTTTCACTTCAAATGCGGGCTTCAAGTCGCAGGACGGGCTTAGCTGTGTTGTTGAAGAGTTTGAGGTTATGTAAGTGTGTATGAGTTGAAGATTAAAGTATTTTTTGAGAGGTTGAAAATGAAAAGTTGTCAAAAGTGTTCTGTCAAATCAGTCAGTCGACATTCAAAAAGCGAGTTCCTAACTAATGCTAACATGTTAAATGTTGTACATAATAATAACAATCCATAGGTCGTCTCCGAAAGGTGTCTATAGAAGTCCAGTCTGCGACGATACACTACCTTCCCTTTACTAAGCAATTTTGACAGCAATCGAATCTAGAAAGGGAATCGATTGACACTTGAGTTTTGCGCCGAGCTGAGAATTGAACTATCGATATTCCACTTACGAGGTATACTGGGTGGCTACTCAACAACAACAACAAAAACAAGACAAGTCTAGAATTTGTAACTTTTTATTCAAAAGTCGGGGAAATTTGGAAATTCTGAGCACGTTTTAAACCAGTTTTGCGCAACTTAAATCAATTTGAGAACTCGAAAGATTTCTTGCTATTGACCTATTTAGCATCTGCAAAAAGTACTTGTTTGACTGGAGCCAGATCACACCATACTTTTTCCAGAAGTCATTCGGTTCCAAATTAGAGGCACTGAAAAAACTCTGTTTTGATATAATTTTAAAAAAATCCATATAATCACAGACAACAGACGTCTTGGCTCGAACGCCACCTTGTGTAAAAACATGCAACGGTTTTTATCGAGAATGGCTAGCCGTTTGTGGCGCTGTCGTCGCAGAGGAGATTTGACAACTCTCCCGCGCTGCTCTCAAGTGTGAAAAACAACTTGGCATCATCAAAATCAAGTTGGTGAGAATCAGAATGCGGCTTCTGCGAAAGCTGTGGTGCACTGTAGTCTACATTCAGGCTTATTCTTACAAGTGGCAATAGACTACGAGATGGCGTTAGTGTATCACCCGCCATGTTTTTAAACACGATTTTCAAATTATTTTGTTCTAGCTGCTACGTCTGTTGTATGTGATATAATGACAAACCAGCTTAATGTTTATAGCAGTGTTTCCCAAAGTGGGTAGTGGGCCCTACTAGCGGTGTCTGACGAGTTTCTGAAATGGCCGTGCCTCCCCCCCTTTCAATGTATGGACGGTGGGGCCTGTGCAGAAATAGTTTGGGAATTAGTGGTTTATATTCGCCACTTAAATATTTTTGCATAAAATATGCATTCCTATTAAACTGGCTTGTGCATTAAAAATATTAAAAACATTAACAAAAACAACACAATTCGATTAAAAAACTTAATGCAGATTTTTTTTAAAATTAAATTAATAAATAAAAAGGCGATGTGGTGGAAACCATCAGGCTCCCCGAATTTCAATAAGTTTTTGCCTCATACAAATAAAAATTCCCAAAAATCGTTTAGAACTCGCGAATTGAGATTTACTGAAAATGGTATATTTTCATAAGAAATATCATATTTTGTTCTACAACCTTAAAAAAGCGTTGAAATTGCTCCGTAGTTCACTTTTAATCATAGTTAGAAATCCCTCCAATAATGTTCTGTATTCTTATTAAAGTCGTCATTTTTCATTGGCAACATGTTAAAGTTGGAAAAATGAAATTTTCTGCTTGATTTTTTTTACGTATTTCTCTCAAAAAGCTTTCATAGGGAATTTTGAAAATTCGTCATTTTTATTTTACTAAGATGGCTGTATCTTGGCACTTGGATGTTTGAGAGAAATTCGTAAAAAATTCAAGCAGAAAATTTCATTTTTCCAACTTTAACATGCTGCCAATGAAAAGTGACGACTTCCTGGATTAATATGAATACAGAACATTATTGGTAGGACTTCTAACTATGATTTAAAGTGAAGTACGGGACAATTTCAATGCATTTTTCAAGGTTTTAGAACAAAATATGATATTTTTTATGAACATGGACCATTTTTCAGTACATTGCAAATTGCGAGTTCTTAACGATTTTTTGGACTTTTCGTTTTATGAAAACATTGTTCCTGAGGCAAAAACCTATCGAAATCCGGATGAGCCCGAAGGTTTCCGCCACATCGCCTTTTTTGGGACACACTAATGTTTTAGCAGGCCATTTAAAAAAATAAAATTAATAGAATTTTATGTATTTTAAAGCTTTACATTATAAAAATGAAAAAAAAAATCTCTCATAATCAAAATTATGAGAGCTTTCATTTTTTTATCGTTGTTGAGTTTCTATGTGTACTTGTTTAAATAATTTAGTAATTCAGTATGATGGTTAATATGAATATAATGATGTATTTATAGCCAGTTTTTGAAATGCAATCATTTTTTAGGTTGGGAATGCTTATTTTTAAGGTTCTGAAAAGTTGAGAAAAAGTCGGTAATCTGAAAATGGGATTTGCCCACCCTTGACTAAACATTCATCAAAAATCTGTTATTTACTTTTGAAAAATGATAAAAAATTTAAGTACACTGTCGAGGGATCTCAATGCTCCATTAAGTACATCTAAAATAGGAACATTTGCCCTTATTCATTTTGTTTTACAATCTCAAACCAATCGAAAATGCAACGTCGTGACAAATTTAAAGTAGGCAAGATCTAGCAAGAAGAGAGAAAATGTCGAGAATTTCCCGAGATCGATTCCGAAACACAACAAAAAAAAAAAAAAAAGCGACCAAACCAACAAAGTGCATACCATTTGCCGAGGAAGGAGGAGAAAGTCAGCAATTCGAGAAAAATCTGTCGACTGCGCTGGCCTTTGGCTCGAAATTGTTAAGCGTGTGTGTCGTGTTGAAGCCGACGATTGGTTCAAAATGCTTGTCAGTGACACTATTTGACTCTGTTTGGGTTTTGATCTCGAGTTGTTGCCTTTGGCTTTCAGTGTTCACAGTTAAATACGTGTGACATTGGAAGGCTGAAAGGTCTGTAATTTAACTTACTTGGTGCACCTTTTTCTGAAACAAGTAGGATCTGCCTTCAGCAAAAAAAAAAAAAACTGAATCAATTTCACACCTTTGGCAAAGTTTCCCACCAATTATAACTATTCCTGTTTCTTTTTACTTTTCCCGAAAACGTTTATTCGTTCCGCTTATTCAAAGGAACAATTTCCACCCAACTTTCCTTCAGCCGTAGAAATAAATAAAAAAAATGATCGGGAACCATTTTCTCTCTCGGGGGTGAATCGAACCGATTGAGTGAGCAAAATTTTCCGGTTAATTAATTTCGCTTCCGGCCGTTCCCTGGCTGGGCTGGGTTGATTCGTTGGCCAGGAGGAAGAAACTTGTTATCCAGCCAACATGGGAAAAACTAAAGTTTTTCGGGCTTTCTTCGTTTTTCTCCGAAGGAAATAACCCAACGGGGAAGGGAAGAAAGTTGCCGATCGATCGAAGGGAGCTTGTATTTATCTGGTCGCCACCAAAAGTTGGACTTGCGACGACGCGTTACGTGCTTTATGGAAGAGGGAAAAACTAGCCCCCAGAACAATGACTGTTTTTCGTGCGATAGGAGCTCTCGTTCAAGGAGGCTAAAAGTTAATCTTTTTTGCTCTTTCTCTCGCAAAATTGGGATTGGTTTTGCCGGCTGAGGCAAACAATTACGAACTCGACGAAAGTTTGGTTTGGTTGGGGTTTGCTAGCCGGGCTTTTCCTCGGCTGGAAATCGTTACGGCGAAATGTATTTGCGTCATGTTTTTTTTCTTTTTTTTCTGTCTAACCAGGTTTTGTGAACTTTGCGGCAAGGTTCATAAAATGGCAATTTGTTGGACGAGAATGACGTCCTGTGGCGATTACAGTTCTGGGAAAGTTTGTTTTTAGCTATAGTTAACAAAGGTTCAATATTAACAGAAGTTGGTAAAGTTTGATTGGAAGGCACACTCAATGCATTTTGATAGATGAAACTTGATATGGTGTTTTTTTGTTTGTTTAATATGATATTAAAAATATTGTAAAAAAGATATTTTTTATACCAACACTGATTTTTTTATTAGAACATATCATATATGTTTAAATAAAAAATGTATGATATTTCATTACATTTTTTGTTAATTTGTGATTCCTTTTGTCCAGAAAAAGAGCTGTCGTCCAAAAGTGCTATTAGTGGATTCCTGATCGATTCAGAATCTTTGGCAAAGTTTTAGGTTATAATTAAGACTTTTCAGAAAAAAATATGTACACGGAAAAATTAAATTTCCCATTTGAGCAGTTCTCTAGGATTTCGGTCATTCGATTTTTTTTGTATTTTTTAATCCGACTGAAACTTTTTTGGTGCCTTCGGTATGCCCAAAGAAGCCATTTTGCATCATTAGTTTGTCCATATAATTTTCCATACAAATTTGGCAGCTGTCCACACAAAAATGATGTATGAAAATTCAAAAATCTGTATCTTTTGAAGGAATTTTTTGATCGATTTGGTGTCTTCGGCAAAGTTGTAGGTATGGATACGGACTACACTGGAAAAAAAATAATACACGGTAAAAAAAATTTGGTGATTTTTTTATTTAACTTTTTGTCACTAAAACTTGATTTACAAAAATCACTATTTTTAATTTTTTTTATTTTTTGATATGTTTTAGAGGACATAAAATGCCAACTTTTCAGAAATTTCCAGGTTGTGCAAAAAATCATTGACCGAGTTATGAATTTTTTAATCAATACTGATTTTTTCAAAAAATCGAAATTTCGGTCGTAAAAATTTTTAACTTCATTTTTCGATGTAAAATCAAATTTGCAATAAAAAAGTACTTTACTGAAATTTTGATAAAGTGCACCGTTTTCAAGTTAAAGCCATATTTAAGTGACTTTTTTGAAAATAGTCGCAGTTTTTCATTTTTTTTAAAATTAGTGCACATGTTTGCCCAGTTTTGAAAAAAATATTTTTGAAAAGCTGAGAAAATTCTCTATATTTTACTTATTCGGACTTTGCTGATACGACCTTTAGTTGCTGAGATATTGCAATGCAAAGGTTTAAAAACAGGAAAATTTATGTTTTCTAAGTTTCACCCAAACAACCCACCATTTTCTATCTTCAATATCTTAGCAACTAATGGTCCGATTTTCAATGTTAATATATGAAACATTTGTGAAATTTTCCGATCTTTTCGAAAAAAATATTTTCGGAATTTTCAAATCAAGACTAACATTTCAAAAAGGCCAAACATTCAATATTACGCCCTTTTAAAATGTTAGTCTTGATTTGAAAATTCCGAAAATATTTTTTTCGAAAAGATCGGAAAATTTCACAATTGTTTCATATATTAACATTGAAAATCGGACCATTAATTGCTGAGATATTGTCGATAAAAAATGGTGGGTTGTTTGGGTGAAACATAGAAAACATCAATTTTCATGTTTTTAAACCTTTTCATGGCAATATCTCAGCAACTAAGGGTCGTATCAACAAAGTTCAAAAAAGCAAAATATACAGAATTTTCTCAGCTTTTCAAAAATATTTTTTTCAGAAGTGGGCAATCATGTGCACTAATTTAAAAAAATGAAAAACTGCGACTTTTTTCAAAAAACTTACCTAAAAATGGCTTTAACTTGAAAACGGTGCACTTTATCATAATTTCAGTACCGTACTTTTTGATTGCAAATTAGATTTTACATCGAAAAATGAAGTTGAAAAATTTTTGCAATTAATATTTCAAATTTTTGAAAAAATCAGTATTGATTAAAAAATTCATAACTCGGTCAATGATTTTTTGCACAACCTGGAAATTTCTGAAAAGTTGGCATTTGATGTCCTCTAAAACATATCAAAAAATAAAAAAATTAAAAATAGTGTTTTTTGTATATCAAGTTTTAGTGATAAAAAGTTAAATCAAAAAATCACCAAATTTTTTTTACCGTGTATTATTTTTTTCCAGTGTAGTCCGTATCCATACCTATAACTTTGCCGAAGACACCAAATCGATCAAAAAATTCCTTCAAAAGATACAGATTTTTGAATTTTCATACATCATTTTTGAATGGACAGCTGCCAAATTTGTATGGAAAATTATATGGACAAAATAATGATGCAAAATGGCTTCTTTGGGCATACCGAAGGCACCAAAAAAGTTTCAGTCGGATTAAAAAATACAAAAATTAAAATTGAAGAAAAAAGACCGATTTCGTAGAGAATTGCTCATTTGTTACTTTACTTTCCAATACAAAAACTCACTTTGACAATCTTAAAAACTTCGATTTATTTAAAAAAAAATATCACCAGTTTTAGATTTTGTTTTTTTTTAAAGCAAAATTTCAAAATCGGGCTTCGTCATGCACACGAGAAATGTCTTGCAAATCTTCACTCCAAAATTTCAGCCGATTTGGTCTATTTCCATCTTGAGATATCGTGGCACCTGTAAATCAACTCGGTGTTCAAAGAAAAACGCTCACAAAGTTTGACAGTTCGCTTTGCGCATGGCAAAATTTTGAGCGTGAATCGTCTCTTACTCAGTTTAATCATTAAATATCTTCATGAAACTTTCAGGAGTGATTGAAAATCATCTTTTTAGTGGATTTAATAAATCTGGAGTTTTTTTTTGAAAAAGGTCCAATAAACCAAATTTCCAGTTTTTGCTTTTTGAGTGTTTCTGAAACCGCCTTGAGTCAGGGATATTAAAAAAAAACTCCAGAAATTTTCTTTAATATGAAATTTGGTGATTTTCTACATGAACGTAACCCCTAAAGAGTACCGTTTTCACGTTAGAGCGGTTTTTGAGAGAGAAAAATTCTATTTTGTCTTTTTTACAAATTTGAAAAATGGTGTTCGTTCTCGTCCATCTCTGAAATATATTTTTAATGCACTGAAAAACAGGTATCGTTTATGGGTCATATAAGACCCAAATATCAAAAATTTCAAAATAAGCCTATATATAAGAATCATTTTCCCATCATTAACTAAAAAAATATTTTGTTGATAATTCGGGCCTAAAAGGAAAAAAAAACACATCTCAGCCAACAAAAGTCGAATCATCAATCGAAAAAAAGGTACACGGAAAAAAATCGACTTTTTATTAAAGTTTTAATTCTGAAAATTTTAATTCCCAAAAAACGAATTTTTTATTTTTGATATGTTTTTATGTATTTAAAGGAACTAAAAAACATCTTCTGAGCCGTAGTGCGTGATGGTTTCTATGGGACTATCGTTTTCTTTTCATTTTTTTTGTTTTAAACATAAAATTCGAGTTCAGCGACCCCATTTTGGTCAATTGAATAGTTGATTGCCTATTAAAAATATAAAAATGCATTTTTTTCTATATATGAGTATCGTGTGAGCAGCAGCGCCGGGAAGATGGATTTTTGTGGCGTTCTTTTTGTGCTGTATTCGTGGTCGTGTTCATGTCGAATTCTGTGGAAGGTGCGAAGCCGCGTGTTAGGATTCTTGTGTCTCTGTTGTTTTATTTGTGTTTCCATCTGGAGTATTAGTTTTTAAATTATTTTCTTTTTTTACAGCTTCCTGGAATTATTTTAAATTAAATGTCTACATGTAAATTTGTCTACTCACTATATGATTTATTTAAATGTTCTTATTATTCCTTATCCTATTCCTTTCATGTAATATAGGTACCATCTCCTCATACCATATATGATCAAATTGCTTAAATTAACGAAACTTTCTAAAACAGCATGGGAACCATCAGGAGCATTTATATTTTTAATTACTGTTTTTTTTCACAGTTTCCTGGAATCATCTTGATTGTATTTATTATATTTATAATATTTATTATATTTATTAAATTTAATATATTTATTATTTATCATTATTACAAAACTATATGCTTATTAGATAATACACTACATACTCACATTTACACTTACAAACATTCAAATCATTTAAAACATTACGCATTCAACCATTTTCATCGGCCCGATGAAATTCCCCTAACCCCCATTCCAAACCTCTCAAAAATATTCCGTTCACTTTTAAAAGTCGCATGGGTTCCCTGCACTTTTGCCACTAGTGAACAACAAAAACATCCCCTCCCAAATCCCCACAGGACTGTATGGGCGTGATTGGATTATCCGAAGTGAAATTTTTAATCGAGTATGACTTTTTGAAGAAAAACAATCGTTTCGCCATATTTTGTGGAAAATATTGAAAACCTGGATAAACAAATTATTAAAATCACTTTTGAAGCAAAATCAAATTTGAAAATTGAAAAGTTCCAAACAATTTTGTTAGTAAAAGTACCGTTTTCAACTTATAGCTACTTTTAGGTTAAAATTTTTGATTTCTTTAGTTTTTTCACATTTTAAAAGTATTTCTTGAAGGAAAGAACTCTCAGGTAATTTTGGTACATTTTTCGATATCTTGTGACGGCGGGGCGGTACGACCCCTTTCATTTTTATTTTTACTTTTTACTTTAATTTGTAGCTTGAAACTGTGATGAAATAGAAATTTGATGACAAAGGAACTTTTGTTTTGAATGCCCAATTTTGATAGCATACTCGAAATTCCGAAGAAAGAAAACTCATATTTCATCAAGAAAAGATATTAATGGGGTGTAAAATCTCTGCCATTTCCCGTTACTTAACTGTCAAAAATCGAGAGGCATGTAATTTTATGAATTCGAATCTCCAGTAACCCATGAAGTTAATTTTTTAATTTATAAAAAGAATCATTTAAAAATTACGTGTTTTTGTAACATTGCAGGGTTACTTTTCAGAGTTTATCAATGTTATAAACAAAATTGTAGAACAGACAAAAACAAAATCTTTGATTTATAAACTTAGCGTTTTTGCATGTGAGGTTACGAAAAAGTTATAAAAAAAATTGTGATGACCATTTTTGACTATTTTTTTAAAGATTTCCATTGTGTGATTTTTAAAGAATTGTTTCGGAAATTATGCAATTTTCTCCAAAGAATAACCCGTTCTGAACTTTTTAGTGGCTTGTGCATTGCTAGTGAAACGTCAAAAATTAACCGTCACTTTTCATCCTTTCCAGTCTTTGCTTTGAATCAAAGATCAAAGAGTAGTTTTCTCTACAAAATGAGACTTTTTTTTAAGTTTAATTTTGCTTTTTTTCAATCTGGCTGAAACTGTTGCGTAATGTTTCCGGCACAAATTTGGAAGGGCGTCGTTTATTTTGGCTGATTTATGCGTGACGTACTTTATGGATTAGGCCAGCTGTCTATCCAAAAATTGTTTGGGAAAATTCAAAAAAGATTCAGATCTGTATTATAGAAGGAATTTTGTTTACCGATTTTGTGTCTTCGATTAACATTCCAACTCCCAAGGCTCCAAAAAAGTTGGAACGGTAATTTCAACTTGCTGGTTCTCGAGCATAACCGAACCAATCGAGACCATTCTTTTTTCCAGTGATTTGCAAGGATGTCTAGGTAATCCTAGAACTTTGCAGAACACGATTTGGTTAAATCTAAAATTTTTGCGATCAAAAACATAGTTCCACCTTTTTTTTTGCGCGTGTAAAAAAAAATCGCCAAAAATTCCGCTGAGCCAGCGCGTAAAAAAAAGTTGAACCGATGTTTTTGATCGCAGAAAATACAGATTTGATCAAATCGGATCTGCAAACTTCTAGGATCATCAAGACATCCTTACAAATCACTGAAAAAAGAATCGTCCCGATTTGCTAAGTTATGCTCGAGTGCGTTTGGCGTTCCAGTGTTAAGGTGTAGGTATGGACGAGAAATGAAACAAAAAAAAAGGATACACGCAAAAAAAATAAGATTTCCAAATAAAAAAAAACACTTTTTCAGTTTTTTTTATATGACTCAGGGAACATAAAATGCCATTTAAAAAATCCTGAATAGGAAAAAAATATTTGACCAAGTCATGAATTTAAAAAAAAAACAAAGGAATCCAAAAAGTGGTAAAAAATGTTCGCTTCTGTTTTTGATGTAAAATCACAGTTGCAATCAAAAAGTACTTTAGTGAAATTTTGACAAAGTGCACCGTTTTAATGATTCCATTATCCGAGGTGATTTTTTTCGAGGACATCGGATAATCAAGTTTAATCTAATTTAATCTAAAACCCTAGCGCAGCCAGTCTATCGAGAGAATTCTGGAGAATGGTTCAGGTTGATTAACGCCTAGAATCTTTTTGTCATTATTTAAATTTGCACTATGAAACATCATAAACATTAAGGGGCCAGTCATACTGCGTCAAGTTAACCGCAAAAATGATTCCTTGAAATGTGATCCAAAGCGTTCCAAAACAAGACTTTTTTTTAATACAAAACCAACAATTTCAATGTTTGTCCCAAGAAACTGAATTTAATGTTTAATAATATCCCCACAGAGTAATTCCTCAAACAACGATTCATATTATCTGAAAATTTCACCCAAAAAAAAAACGCAGCTCATTGTCCGCTGATCCACGGGGGAGGGGCAGAACTTTCCGGATAAACGCTCATTTTCCAGAAATGGAAAATATGCGAAACGAAAAGCTCTCTTCCGGTTGAAGCCCCCCCTCCCCCTCTTCCCACTCCGTCCCTCGTGATATTGTTGAACTTTGTTTTTTTCCTACTTATTTCTGTCGAAGGATTGCGGCAGGGATGGCGGGTCGCGTGAGCGCGGGAATTTAATTTATTAAAACACATAACATGTGAAATATAATAAATTTATAAATGATCGCTT
The DNA here is from genome assembly GCF_016801865.2 of Culex pipiens pallens. Classification (NCBI taxonomy): domain Eukaryota; kingdom Metazoa; phylum Arthropoda; class Insecta; order Diptera; family Culicidae; genus Culex; species Culex pipiens. Next base: position 92,513,570 of record NC_068937.1, on the reverse strand, counting down.
GCGTGTGTATTTTGCTGTATTTATTCTGGTTTGCCGTTTCCAAAGTGCAGCGTGCTCTCTCGTTTCACCAGGGTGGAATATTTATAAAATTGCATATTTTAATTTGGAACGCAGTTTCAACCTGCACCACAACAAAAAATAAAAAAAAACTCGTCGAATAAAATAATGACAGTATTGCTTTTTTTGTGCGTTGCTCTGATCCCCTATAAAGGGATCCACGGCGTGGTGTGGTTTGGTGCAGGTGAAAATTGCGAGCTTTTTTTCGTTGCCCTGCGTGGAAATGGAAAATAAACTGGTGCAATTCACGATGACAGAGTGGGTGGAGGCGGCGGGGTTTGGTGGATTGGTTCAGGACAGAAAAAAATATACCCGATCGGAATTATGGAAATTTAAGCAAATGAGATAAAGGCGCGAGCAATGAAAAGGTGGGAAGAAAATTGTTTAAGGTGAAAGAGGGTGATTTTAAAGCTGCTGAAGCGTTGAATTTCACCTTTAAAATTTCGTCAGCGTTAATTTTAAGACAGAATTATCGCAACTTTTCCAGAAAAAAAAGGCCACAACTGGATTAAAACAAATACAAAAATAAATCTCCCCCATTTAATTAAGCTGATCCCAGCTGAGGTTTCACGGAACGCACCGCCAAAGCAAACCAATAATTGCTCACCACGGAACAATATCGACCGCGCACTGTGTTTGCCTCGCACACCATATTTGAAGTTGACCACTTTTTGTGAAATTTATTTGATTTTGAGTTTTCGCAAATACAATAACCGCGTTTGCGTGCTGTGTGCTCATGTGTACATTAAAACACCAACGCACAGAGTCGCCTGCAAACATTAAGCCTATTGAGTGATATTTGCGCCTGGTGTGTGGGTGGGTGGTTTTATTTTAAAACTGAATGGATTCATTCTTGAAATGGAAGCCTTTTTTCCATGTTCTCTCTGTGTAAAGTGAAACTGCCCTCCCGGGGCTCATTACAAATGGATTGGTTAAGCAAATTCGGCGTAATTTATGCATAATTGAATTTCGAATTATTGTCAGCAATATTGTGTTGTTCACACACAAAATAGATTCAGGCAACACGAGATATTGTGCAAAACGTTTGAGAATACAAATGGAGAAGCAATCAACATTTGTTAACCCAAAAATACTGTAAATCCATTTTTGATAAAATTAATTTTTATTTTTTGCAAGTTTTTTTATCATCTCAATACTAAAGGGTGAAAAATAAAAGACAAATTTGTGAAATGCCGTGAAATTAAAGGATTTTCGGAAATCAATGCATAAAAATAACAAATTTAACTTTTTTTTATTCACAATGGTTATAAGTATAAATTTATAAGTTATGCCTTTAATATAAATTTCCATTGAAAAACTGAGTATAATCAATTGATTTTTTGAAGGCCTTATTGATATTTAGCATTTTTTTTTTCACAGCAGCATGTTACTGTAAAAATGTACAAAGCAATTATGAATACTCTTTGCGTAAAATAAAAAAAAAAAACCCCAATTTTTGTATTTAGTTGTTTAGAAGTAATTTTTAGAGAAAGCAAAGGAAAAATTAACTGAAAACAAATGCATTTTCCTGCATTTATTGTTACTTTTAGCACGATTCGTTTTTTTTAATCAAGGTGAATATTAGTGAAATTTTCAAATACAATTCGGCAAAGTATTTATTTTTGCCATTTTAGTAAAAACTTTTTTTCAACAACACAGTCAAAAAAGGGTAAATTTGGTAAAGTTAACCTCTTTAATGACGTAATTTTACCGCAATTTAGACTGAAAAAGTGACATTACACCAGAAAAGTGGTAAAATTGCACATTTTCCGAGGTATTTTATTTTGTTTTTGACATAAAAGATGTACCCCTTCACAGTAAAAAATAATGTAAATTTGGAAGCTGTAATTTTGAAAGGTTGAATATTACCGCTTTTATGATGTAATTTTACCTCAATTTAGACTAAAAAAGTGACATTACACCAGAAAAGTGGTAAAATTACACATTTCCAGAGGTTAAATTACACCTTTTTTCTGACATAAAAGATGTTCCCCTTCCCAGATGTAATATTACCATGATTTTTTTTTCTGTGTTCCCAGATGTAATATTACCATGATTTTTTTACTCTGTAGTGTTAGATGAGCTAGGCAAATTCCTTGTTATAACAAACCGACTACCATTTTATTATACTGGAAGAATTCCAAAAGAAAAATAAAGATTTAAACTCCGTTGATTCAAGATTCAAAATGAATTGAGCTTTAAAATAACTGTTTTATTTAAAAAATCAGCCTTTTTATGTAAAATTTTAGTTTTAAGTCTCGCAAAAATTCCACGAAATTCGATGATTTACTGGTCGACGCCAAAACTGAATACTTTCAGTTGAACAATTACTTAGCTTGGATGCCAAATACATAGTTAAGAAAACAAAAATGTTTCCGTCTGTTTAGCGCTAGATTTAATATGTGATTTTCGCAATTTTTTCCGTGAAATTTTGTGTGAAATAATGAAAAATCACTTAACCTAGTGATGTTCCATGCAAAGAGATTTGATTTTAAATGGAAAAACAATCTTGACATGTGCTATTGTTTGTGAATGGTACTTAGTAACATTAAGTTTAGAGAAAATTTTCAATTTATCACAAAAAAAGAAATCTGCGTGGGCAAAAACTTAGCACGTGAGTAATTCTCTACAAAAACCGGAAATGAATTTTAAAAAAAGTGGAAAAATAATCAAAATTTTGTACATAAAATTTTTTTGACCTGATTTTTTTAATGTTAAATTGTACAGAGAAACCTCTTTTTACGCGGTGGCGTTACGCTTTTTGTTTCGTCGATTTCTCTAAAACCATACAACATTTTTGCAAGATTCAAAAAGCGCTTTGTAGATCTGAACAAAACCTACAAATTGTTTTTGAAAGATTGCAAAAATGTTGCGTCGTTCCGGAGAAATCTACAAGTTAAAAAAACGTAACGCACTGCGTTAAAAGAGGTTTCTCTGTAATTGCAATCGAAAAGTACTTTACCGATTGTTTTCATAAAGGGCCCGTTTTAACGATATAGCCACCGAAATTTTGATTTAAGTGAAATATTTGCCGTTTTTCGATTTAAAAAAAATAGTGACCATGAGTGATCATTTCTGAAAGTTTATCAAATTCAATTCGACATAAAAAAAATAAATAAAAAAAATCATCTGTAAAGACTCAATTTTTCCAAAAATCACTATTTTTTCAGAAATTAAGGCAGAATTTTTGACCATACTTCTATAAAGCTCAAAAGATGTGGGTTTTCGTCCCCTAAAACATATAAAAAAAATCTCTAAAATAAAAAAAAAAAACATGGATTTTGAAAAAAATATAGTTTTTGTGAAAAAAGTTAATTAAAAAAAATTCTGAATAGTCCTTAACAATACTTACAACTTTGCTGAAGACACCAAATTGATCAGGAAATTCTTTCAAAAGTTACAGATTTTCGAATATTTACAAACCAAGTTTGAGCCAAATAAAGCCGATTTCGTAGAGAATTGCTCACGTAAATTAATCATAAATCGTAACCGTAAATAACGAATTATTTTTTAGGTTTGACATCCCAGTAAAAAAACACGATTTATTCTCAAACTTATTTTGGTGGTGAAAAAATTCGTTGGTTTACGTTGGTTTCCACACCACTGTTAAATAATTCTTTCTTTAAAGTACCATGCTTCTCCATATAAAAAGTGTTCCTCATTTCGTTGCTATGGAGAAGCATGGTACTTTACGCTCAATTGATGTACCGTCAGCTGGGGCAATTCGGGATACATCAGGCAAAAAGGGACAGATTTTTAAGCAGTTAGGATAGATCCAGTGCAACGAAATGAGTATGAATGTTCAAGCTTTTAAGAGTTTCAAAAACTGCTGTCTCAATTCAGATTAATGTTCAAAAAACAACCCAATATTAAAAAAAAATCACATTCGCTCTTGGCCGAATGGCATTTTCCTACTTCCACTACCATATCAACACGAGGAAAAAATAAACAAGGTCCATGCTCTTGCAAAAATAAACAATTAGAGAAAGTTAACTGCAATGGCAACGACCATCAGGAAGAACCGTAAAACGTAAACAAAACTGACAAGTGTGGTGAAATGCATTGCGGGCGGAAAAGAAAAACACTAAGCGTTGTGACATTGAACTCTCAGCAGGTGTTACGGAATGTTATGGTTAATACAAATTTGTTCACAAGGTTTTCTCAAAAATCAAATTGTACTTGTTGTTTTTCAAAATCGCACCATATAATTTGGACACTTTGATCGCGGTCCGAATTTAGTGAACGCTTGTTCAAGATTTAGAGCACTGATTTTTCTCCGTGCCAAAACATGCATTGATTTCATCAAGGTAAAGTTCTCTTGCAAGCTGCATCTGTCAAACCCAGAGCTGGAACATCAGGGGTTGACACAAATTATGTTTCTCAGGAAATAATTAAAGTTTAAAAGTTTAAAAACTTTTAACCTCCATGAAAATGGCCTCATTACACGGTTGCCTTTCAATTCAAATTTGCGCGTCTCGTTTTGCATCACCAACAACTGACAGATGGGTGTGACTTTTTTTTTTGCTCTTTCTCATTCATTCATTTCACATGTAAATAAACATCGACACGCTCACAGCACGTTTCGGTTGACTCACACAGCACAACAGAGAGTGAGCCGAGGCTGTTGGCACAGACAAACGGATGATTTTCTTGTTTACCAAAAATGTTGAATAGTTGATAACAATTACAAAAGAAATGTCAAAGCAGCGCCATCAAAATGGGTGTGGACTTTTGTGGAACTAATTTGCCTTCAAAATGACCTGTCTGTTTGCCGCAGAAACGTTGAGGAAGCTGCTGCTCGCGGTTCCGTTTTGGGCGGCCCGGAGCTAAAAAGTGTAAGCAAACGTAATTACATTAAAAGCATTTTGCCACACCCACGCCACCACCGGCCACCGGGATGACGGGCGCTGTTCGTCATTCCACTTATTCGAAAGCTGTCCGGAGTTGGTCGCCTTAGAAACGACGACGATGACGCCGTTTTCAACAGGTTCCAACCGGCGTCGATTTTTTTTTATTTTTTTTTTTTGCTTCTGACAGTTTCCTTCAATCATCGGCGAGGTGTTTGTGCTGGAAAATGTTTGACGGATGACGGAATGGTGCACTGAAGTCAAGTCAAGAGTTAAATTTACGTGAAATCGTAAGCAAATATACATCATTTTCAACCAAGATTTCTTTCAGCGTAACCAACCACGAAATTCGCGTAGATTTTTTCTTAGAGTGCAACAACACTTTCTTAAAAAAAAAACGCACGCACAGGGAAGAAAATACTTTGACAGCTCGGCAAAGTTCGAGTCTGGCCTTGTCGGACACGCTTCTGGTGGCGTGAGGACTACCAATTTGGGTCTATTTGCGACAAAGATTTGGAGCAAGCACAGCACTTGACCAACTCCACACGACTGACGTGGCGTGACCGGTTTGGTTTGGTTTTGGGAAATGTGCGGTTTGAATCAAGGGAAGCGATGAGATTTCCATTGATTTCAAACGGATCTTGAAAAAAAAAAAAAAACAAAAAAATGCTCACAATCGCATGATTTTCCCACTGAAAAGCTTACTCCTTCAGCCAATCAGAAGGTGGGCCGAAAATAGGAACACAACACAGAGGTTTAAGGTAATTTTTATCAAAAAATATATTGTTTACGAGATTTTGCAATTTAAAAAGCTTCATAATCATGTTATCTAAAATACGCAAAAAAAAGCTGAATAGGGACATCTAACCTGAGATGAAAATTCCATTGTTTCCTTAGGGAAAACGTTACCTATTTCACCTTCTAGGTGGTTGGTGCCTTCCTCTAATTTAAAAGTGATTCCAACCCCCTATAGTGTCCTCATGGTTTATGGATCGCCCCTAATGTGATCGCAGCACCTAAGAGGTCCTAATAAAAATAAGTGCTGAGTTAAAAAAAAACCGACTGCCTACAGACTTTTTCTCAAGATTGTACATACACCGCAGTGGGTAAAATAGATTGAGGTTATGTAAATTTGGAGCATTTTTAAAACTGCTTGTAATTTTAGATAGGTAAGTCAGAACTTGAAAATTCTTAATTCACAAGAAAGGTCATTTCAGAGCCTTTCTAAAAATATATAATATGGCATGTTTTCATGCAAAAACCACCCTTTTTTGCAAATTAAGAAATTTTTATGCAGCAGTTTTTTAAGCATAACTTTTGATGTGCTTTACTAAATCTTATATAAATCTTATAAATTTCAATAGGGACCTGTGGGACCCCAAGACGAATCGTATGAGGCCAATACGGTCAAAATCGGTTCAGCCAGTGACGAGATATTCCAGTGTATCAAAGGGTAAATGATGACCGATTTTGCTCATATTTGGCCCAGAGTCCTTAAATAGGTCAAGGAACAATATTCAGCTTGTGGAGCGAGGTTTTGAAAAAAAAAAGTCCCATAATCTGGGCACCCTAGTCTACATACAGCCAAACACACAGACATTTGCTCAGCTGGTGATTCTGAGTCGATATGTAAAAATGAAGGTAGTTCTAGGAGGTCTTATTAAAAAGTTCATTTTTCAAGTGATTTTATAGCCTTTCTCTCAGTAAGGTGAGGAAGGCAAAAAGTCAATAGAGTTCAAAAATATTAGCATTGATCAGAGTTGATGCAGTTGATTGAATTTTTACTAACAACAAGCAAATATTGCCAACTTCCCACACACGAACAAACATGTTTGCCACAACCCAATCGGGCGTTCCATTTTCCAAAAAAAAAAAAAAGCAAAGCAAAAATTAAAAAATAACAAAACTGCCGATACCAGTAGGCTCCTGCTGCTACTCTGGAGAAGGGGCAAACAATCTCCAAGACGACCTGCGTGGAATAATATTGCCTTCCTCCAGGAGCCATTTCACCCCCGCACTTGAACTCTTTGCACACAAAGAAAGTTTAATTTCTCCATCTGCAGCGAGAGTTTAGCAGGTGCATTTTGCGCCACCCTTCACTGCTTTCTTCCCCCCTTTCAACAACTTGAAATTTTCAATTTGACAGGAAATGAACCTGCTGGGCGACCTTCCTCTCGGCTGCCAACCGGGGGGTACCCTGATTGGGACGTGCCAAGTTGACTTCTGGCTGGGCTTGGCATGAGTGAGAAAGTCAGTTTATTTCAAGGAATTCTACAAAAAAATATGATTTCGAAACTGAAAAATAAACGGTTTTTTGGAAACAGTATTTTTCATGTTTTCACAAATCAAACTATTCTTAAATTCCACATAATCAACTGAAGACACAGAAAATCACACAATTTCCATACGTAACAAAAAAAAAACAATTTAAATTTCCCGTGCGACCTCACCAAGGCTTCTTTTTCATAAGTAAAAAGAAAAATAACCATTGAAAACTTTATTAATAACGAGAATCAGCATGTGGTCGTCGTCGCCATCTTTACCATCGCGCGCGCGCTTCCAATTGCTTTTTGCCCTCTTGCGGAAGAGCTTTCAACTGAGTGGATCTTGAAATGGAATGAAATTGGGAGCATCTTTCCCCTTTTCTTTTGGGAAGGCTGGTACTTGGGCTGGAAAGTTTTTTTTTGCTGAGCTGCGTTGGAGGAGACTTTCATTAAAGTTATTTTTAAGAAGTGGGAAAGTGCTGTCGCATGGCTTCTTCTCTTTTTGGTTGGATGACAGTTTTTAAAGTTGTGGGAAGTTTCTGTTTTTGAAATTGATTTTTATAAGAAGGTTTAAAAACTGTAATATAAGTATATCGTCAAATTCAAGAAATAAATGTTTGGATATTTTTATGTGTAAATCTGTGTATTAAACTAGTTATTTTTGAAATATTGAATATCTGGCAACACTGACAAAAATGATGACCACTTAAATGAACTTTGTTGGAAACTAGTTTCAGTATACCTTTCTTCCCATGTTTCAATGGATATTTTTCAAAACATTCCAATAACTAACAAAGTTTGATGATCTTGCAACACTATCTGAAGATATCGTGATTTTAGTAGAATTTGTAGAACAATTTTGGGACACATGGTCAAGATTTGTTACTTACACCGTTGGAAAGTATTTTTCTAAATAATAACTACGTTCAGTTATTAACTCTGGCAACATTACCCAAAGATGTTTCGACTTTAGTGAAATTTATTTTCGCTGAACCATAGTTTTTTTTTCTGTCTTTCATAACTTAAGATGTGGGACAAAAGGTCGAAAGACATAAGGTCGAATGGACAAAACTTCGAAAGGATTGGTCAAATGTCAAAAAAGTGAAAAAAAAAACAAATATATTACGATTTTTGTGAATTTTCTAACAAAGAATACATTTATTTAAAGATGTGCAGAAATAGTCAGACTTCTGAAATTTTTTTGTAATTTTTTTTTCTTACGAGCAAATCCTTATTTTTCAGTGATTTTTTTTCCATTCATTCAATAATGGGCAGCTAATTCAAATAAATGCAGATTTATTATTTTGTAGACAACATCACACGTCTTTGGTGATTTTCGTTTAGGATACATAATTTTACCCAAAAATTGGCCATTTGATTAGACAAAATCGACAAATTCGCGCCGATTTACCATGGCCAAATTTTAGCCCAAAACAGAGGCATACTTATTATCGATTTTCATACAAGGTCAAAACTAAAACCCCTGGGCCGACAGGTTCCCCTGCGGGATTTTGCTCAAATTTCGGCCATCGGCCTTTTTTGTACATAGAATCGATCACAATATATTCAGATCCGTCCGAAAAGATTTTTTGATCCTCGGTCCTAACCTGGTCGCAGCACCTAAAAGGACCTAATAAAAATAAGTCGTGAAGAAAAAAAAAATCCGTCCGAAAAACTGTCTGCGAAACGGATCACGCTACTAACCCATGCTTTCAAACATAAGCAGATCTTTTAAAAAGAAAAAAAAAGGCTGGATTCTAAATTTTTTTTCAGAGATTTACAATTATTTAACACCAAACAATTATTGAAGGCTGAAATATTTTTTTGAATTTTTCTATTCTTTCTAACATTAAAAGCTGTCCTAATTCTAAAATATTTTGTAAGTTATTTTTTCTATTTCAAAAAACTATCCTTTTTTTAGAATGTCGTTATTATTTTATGAGTATTCCATTAAAAAAAAGAAATATGTCGTATTTTTTTTTATACACAGATACAAATGCAAATTTTATTTAAATTTTTTGTCTCCCCCCTTCAAAGTTGGACCGAAAAGTCAGGGGGCAAAACATTATTTGAAATCAATTTAAAATGCATTCCCCTGCGTTTAGAACCATGTTTAGCATGCATGTTTTTTTTTTCGTTAAAATTTTTGTTTTTGGCAAATCTTACATTTTTTGAAAACTAATGATTGTAAAACAACTGAACTAGTGTAAAAACATTTTATAACACATTTTCCATTCAGATGTTGAAACTACGAAACTACAATCTTTTCTTGATCGTCGTGAGCAGTTCTATAAAAAAATTACTTCTAAAATATTGTGTGTGTTTTTTTTATTTATTTTTTTTTAAACAAACTTTTCTTTCTAGTTGTAATATTTTTGTGAGATTTTGCATTCTTTCAAACATGAGCACATAAAAAAGGGCAGGCTTTTAAAATATTGTTGCAAGTTTTCTATACTTTTTGAACTATAGTGAGATAAATTCTTGATGGTCGTAATAGTTCTTTAAATTTTTTTTTAATATTTTATGTTTAAAGCTTATGTCCGGGGGTATTTTTTTTAAAAAGACCTCTAAATTATAATAAAACAAAATTGAAATCATCTTAAAACCGTGAAAAACATTTGAACCCTTCACAACGTTTGTATTTTTTCTGACACGTCGTAAAGTCTGATGATCTGCCAACACTGTCCAGAGTATCCCGAGGCCCGATTTGTACAATCGGCTGAAAAATAATTTCCGGACTATCTAAAACTGCATTCATTTTTTCCAACATTAATCCTAAAAGACATGAAGTTTGATGGCTTGACAATACTTTCCAATATAAATCGTGGATTTGGTTTTTGTGAATTTTGCTGAAAGCTACTTTCGGACATAGGGGAAGGTGGGGCAAGTGTAACAAGCTAAGGAAATGCTCGTTTAAACCCATTAAAAACTTAAATAAATCAGTCGGATATGTTGATAATCAACTTATTCCAGGTTTTGACTAAGACGTTTTTGCGCATAAAATAAATTACTTAGATAATTAAAAGTTAATTTTCATAATATCACTATATTTTGTAGGGACAATTTATTTTAACAATTGTTTATCAATTTTTAAGTACTTTCATGTATTTATTTTCCAGTAAATTAATTTTTCTTGCTCTTGTTAGTGCCATAGTTAAAGAAATAATTGTTCCAAAATGGAGTATGATGCAACACACAGCTGAAAGGAACTCCAAAACTCTGTTATGAATTGCAAAAGAACTCATTGTACCTTGATTATTCACCAATAAAACCGAATTGAATTGAATTGAATTTTCCAGTAAAATATGTTGTTGCAGCAATTCGTTTTATTTTTCTATACTTAAGCCATATGGTACACTTGCACCACCAAAGCTTTTCAAAAGCTCTCAACAAAAATAACCAAATGATAAATCATACTTTATAATAGGTGCAAAACATTGGTAGGGATACTACTGATCTAGGATAAATAGCATTTTGATAAAATGAACTTAAAAATGAACCCTAAGTCTTATTTTGGGCTTTCCAAATGTTATAAAAAATCGAAGGATTAAAAAAAACCCCATTCAATCTTGTGTCCCGTGGCGTTTACGTCATTTTTGTTGTTATGTGGTAGTAGAATTAACTAATTGCATTGCTAGTAACAATTCCTCATATTGGAAATATTGGAAATTGTAAGAAAAACGATCGTACGAGCGATTGTTCCTCTTGCCCCATATGGTCGTCTTGCCCCACTTTCCCCTACTTTATGTAGATCGGGGGATAGGTGTTTTGTTTCATTAATATTTTTATTGAGTCAAAAATTAATTTATCTAGCAGCACTGACATGAACTGTCCTCACAAGTGAGATTTATTTAGCTTTTCAGTTTTTGAAATCTTTATGCAAATTTTTAGATAGATATGAAAAAATGCGTTGACATTTAATTCATTTAACATTTGCATTTAATTGATGATTTTGCAACACTGTACAGAAATGTCGTGTCAACCATTCATTAAATCGTAGCATAGATGTTTCAAAAGTCTTGTACGCAGCCATGCCAGATATACAGATAAATCTGTATTTGACAGATTTTTCGATCGCAAAAATCACAAAAATCATTAAAAATTTAAACAATTTAGTAAATGAATGATGCTTTAATGTGATTAAAAAGCTTAAATCTACTGTTAAAAATTTATGAATGTCTTCTATAGCTTCGAATTCGACATGATACAGATAAAATACAGATTTATTTTTAAGAAAATACAGAAATCCCGAAAAATAATCTGGCATCGTTGCTTGTACGATCTTGGTATTATATATTTAGATTAAATTGACTTTCGAAATCACCTTTTTGTCCAATGTTGAACATGTATTTGAAAGAGTTTTCTAAAGTTTAACGATCTGTAAACCTGCTGTCAATCAATGCTGAGATTTGGTGGTCGATTTTGAAGTCAAAGGTTTTTCGTTTTAGTGTTGATAAGTTGGGCAGTTGTTCCCATATAAATTTCCTTGAACTCAACCATTTGACAGTATTTCAACTAAGCTTCTGCAAAAAGGTAAAAACTTTTAATTCCACGTCCGCGCAAAAGTTCTAAATTGCCACTCTCTAACGCCCCCTTCCATTAGTGCAATTCCACTAAATTTATCGATAGCGAGCAAAACCACGCCACCACGAATTGAAAATCTTCATTTTCCCGGACAGTAACTTTTGTTCCGGCGCGAGGATTTATGCCAGCAGTTTTTTTTTTCGATTCGTTCCAGGAGCGTGGTAAAAGTGCGCGCTTTTATTATTGGAAAATCCGTTCGCACGAGCGAGCTTCGGAAAAGTTTTTCGCCCAGCCAAACGATCGGTGGTGTGGAAAATGGAGTGAAAAATCTGCTGCAGCGCTGGAACAATGTGAGCGCGGAGTGGTGAGAAATGTATTTGGAACAATAATTTCACAGAACGGTGCGCGCTAGCACCGAAAGTTCGCGTTTTTACGCTGGATTTGATGCGCTGGATTGGAGGGGTTGGAGAGCTTTTTCCCTTTCGGGTTATTATTTGATATTAGTTGGTTGAATTTGATGTATTTTTTTTATTAAAATGCGGCATAAATTTAAACATTTCTGAAAAGTGATTGTTTGGCCAACTTCAACTTTCAACTTCAATTTTCAACGGGTTATATGTCTGTAGAGTTGCTAAGTATACCAAGCTGGATCGAAAACTTAACTTTAGATAATTCCCCAACCTTCCAGCCTTTCTCGTCCATTCAATTACCCGTTGGCTATAATTGAGACCGAAACGTGGCCGGCCATTTCTGGCAGCCATTTTACTTGGCCGGAGTCCGAAATTAATTGAACGATTCTTGCGCTTGGTGGCACCAGCTGTGATAGCTTGCTCACCTCTACCGACCGCGGATAGGTCAAAGGTTGACCACTCACTTTAGAAAATGAACACTTGCGAGGGAGTTCGAGGTCGGTATAACCGTTAGCTGGGACAAACTGTGTGCCGCGAATGCCAATAATCACGTAACTGAACTTTTTTCACCTTGTGCACGGCAGAAAAAGATGTTTACTTTACTTAATTTAAGAAAACCAACTTTATTATTAGTAATTTTTTCAGATTTTATTATAATTAAGATTATTTTTTATTATTAAGTTTCAAAAAACGCTTATGTACTTTTGTATGAAATTTTCCACGTGTCAGACCAATTGAAAGAGTCGTTTCAATAACTGCCATGCGGTTGGGAAAGCACACATGAAAATTTTATTGCTTTTCCCCTTTAATTTTCCGACCTTTTCCCCACTACCTCTGACATTTCTCTCTCTCATTTTTTTTTCTGTATCGAAACGATTCGATACATGTCTGCGTATGCGGTTCGACATTGGTTTACCTTTGGCGCAATAAACACATCATAATCCTTAGCGGTTCCTAATAACGTTGCCCGCACACACACCCTCACACTTTCATCGATACACAGCTAAAAATGTAGTAATCCAGCTGCGTGTAAAAGGCCTGGGTGTAAAATAAATATTGCACTATTTTATGCAATTCTATGTAATTTTACATCCCGAAATATGTGGCCCATCAGTATGGGAAACCTACTTGACCGAAATGTCAAACTCATATATGCGTTTATCCCTACCGCTTTTCATCGGTCTGATGGCCGAGTGGGCTAAGGCGCCAGTCCTTACTGTTGGTGCTAGGTTTGAATCCCGTCGGTTGCAACTTTTTTTTTGTGTTTGCAAAAACTGTACATGCAGTGTGTAATATTAAGTGTTTATTTTGACGAAGGTGATGTGCATGCTTTTGCATGCGATTTTACCATCGGATTTTTTGCTGTGTACACTGACAGGCGCGCACCTGCTTTTCGTTCATAAATCAGTCCCGAATGGTGTGCGGTCGTGAGGCGATGACTGGGCTGTGGTTTTGATGGTTTGACTTTTTTTTTTCCAGATTTCGGTCTCGATTCTATTGTTTAGCGGAGGTTAGAAAGTGATGACGGCGCCTTTCCAAGTCAAGTGGCGGTTGAAATATTAATCACAGGGATCTGCCAGTCAAACCAGTCGAGAACCACAAATCAACCGACAATGGCGGGATGACAGAGATGCTGCTGCAGTCAGCTGATGTACAGTTTGGAAAGATGATTGAAAAAGTATGCACAGCAAAAAATCCGATGGTAAATCGCATGCAAAAGCATGCACATCACCTTCGTCAAAATAAACACTTAATATTACACACTGCATGTACAATTTTTGCAAACACAAAAAAAGTTGCAACCGACGGGATTCAAACCCAGCACCAACAGTAAGGACTGGCGCCTTAGCCCACTCGGCCATCAGACTGAGATGCGGGATAAACGCATATATGAGTTTGACATTTCGGTCAAGCAGGTTTCCCATACTGATGGGCTACATATTTCAGGATGTAAAATCACATAAAATTGCATAAAATAATGCAATATTTATTTTACACCCAGGCTTTTTACATGCAGCTGGATTACTACTTTTAGCTGTGTGGTAAATTCTGTTCTTTTTAAATTAGGGCTCATTTCCAGACGAATCAGCGAACCATCTTTGCGATAAAATTTTGGTGGTAGGCCTGGCCAGCTTAAGGTGAAACGGGAAGGCGTCGCCACATTGACACCACGACTAACGAAGTTTTGTTTTTTTTTGCAGACGATAAATTTAACGATAGTAAGAAATCTGTCGTGTTCAGAAATTGAGTTATTTTGAACATAACGTCGATGTCGTGCTAACTTGTCGCACGTGCGACTTTCACAGATTCCCAAAATTCGATTTCAATCCTGAGATATTCAATAAAAACCGAAAAAACTCCGTGCATTGTTGTCACTTTTCATATCAAAGAAGTTTCAATCTTGACTTCAATCTTGACTACAAGATAGACTACCGTAAACATTTGTTATTATAACTTGGGACTTTGACCTTATAAAAGGTCAAACAACGTGTTTTTCTCGGAACACTGAAAGTGACTTGCGACAAGTCACTTTCAGTGACAGCACTGACGAACTGACGTGCCACGAGCAAACCACTTTTGACCGCAGTTGTCTTCTTCTTGTTTGGCGTTTTTGCTTCCAGCGAACAATCTGTCAACCGATTTTTCTCTCTTCCCTCCCTTTATAGCTCTCTTCTCTCGCTTCGCGCCAATGTTTACATAGAATGTATTGTTGAAGTCAGCATAAACTGACACACGCTTTCGCCGAAACGAACAGCGCGCTCCAAAATCGTTCTGAGCGCATACTTTTTGAAACGACGGGGATTACAAATTGAAGCAAAGTCGCAATATCGAAAACACGAGTGGGAGAGAGAATTAGTATAGCGAACCTGAAGGTAGATGGAGTTGGTGTTCGCTGGAAAATTTTGCGGTCAGAATTTTCTCAAAAATAAGTATGGGGTGGCACGTCAGTTCGTCAGTGATGACAGCGTCGATAAGTTCTCTAAGAACTGGTGTCCCATTTCACCTTAACGTTATTGGCGTTTCAATGATTTCATGGCATTGACATGTAATTGCAAAAGACGCGTTTCAAATGTCAAGAAAACTGTCAAAATTGATCATAAAAGATTCACTTGCGCATCCTAACTATCTAGCAGCTTAAATTGATTGTGAAGAGCATCGCTAAAACTAGCAACATTACTTGGGACGCCTGAGTTCAAATCAAATGATCGTTAAGCTATTCCATAATGCTTTGACGTAAACAATACATTTTTTTTCGCATCGTGCTGCGATTCTGGGTGGTTTTAATTTGTTGGTGGTACTACACCAGTAGATTGTTGTTGTTTACAAGACGGGTAAAGCACCAGCATCGTTTTGTTTAGCATTATTTATTTAATCACCTCCCACTCGCTGTACTAGGCGTACTAAACTGGTACGGAACGGACATTGTAATCGTATCGATGAATGAATTTGCCGTAATTAATCTTGTTTTATTATAAGCAAAGACTGCAGGACCACACTGAATGTTTGCATAATTGGCATTTTGTGTTTTTGTTGTTATTTTGTTTTTCAATCGAATCACTTGTTCGGTGTCTGGGCTTTAACTAAACTGCTTTTTTACAGGACGAAATATTGTTTACCATAAACCGGGTTTCTTACAAAAATTCAGCCTTTTGAAATGATTAATTTAAATTGACCATTCGTAAGGTAACTTTGAATGTTTCATTCGAAAAATATCGTTACAAATGTTTGTTCAACTAAGTTTATTACCTTTTTGCCTTTCTTACAAAAGAAAGGTTTAAGGTTTGCTTTTGGAGAAACGCTTTTTTTCAGAAATCATAAAAAAATTCGTGTCCGGTGGGGAATCGTCCCAGAAAAAAATCCTATTACTTATTTGAAGGTTATGATGCGCTCTTTCGATTGAATTTTGGCCCAAAACGCGGAACTCAAAGTCTGATTTTTGAGAGCTCTTTTTCTGAAATACTTGTGCGATGTCTGTATCCGCTCTTAAAAATTTGTGCCTTCCATCATTGAAAAACCACTTGTAAAACCCACAATTTTTATATTTCAGATTTGTAGCCGACGAACATTTTATTTTTCGATTCACAATTTTCGACCAGTAAATGTGGTCAAAGCCATTTTTAGAGGTATCATCAAATTAAAAGAATTCAGTTTCAAACAAAAAGCCATTCGAAAACATGCGCCATAATCTGCTTGGGCCCAAAATTTGAAGCTTTTTCAAAATGTATTTCCAGAGATATAGCTATATTAGTGTTTTTCGTCTTATTTTTACCCTATTTTTCCCATTAAACTTTTGGTTTCATACAGAATCATATACTGAACATCAAATTCGAAGTCCCGGCTCGTTCTCGCTCGAAAGATAGACAAGTCGTCAAGTCAAAGCATAAACGCCAGCACATTTACGCTTGCGCGTTTTACCCTGTGCGTGAAAGTGTTCTTTCTGACCTTCTTATAATAGATCGACAAAGTGCAATATCGATACATATTTTTTATGTTAATCATAGACTAGCATTAAAGACAGAGTACCCTTTATTTTTTTCTAATAATGTCAATCCAATAAGTTTTTCTTAATTAAATATAATTATCTTGCGATCCATAATGTACTTCTGAAATTTAAAAAAAATTGCATTCGAGGTTTGGTCTAAAAAGATTCGAAGCTTTAGGTCACCACCACTGGATGGTATCATTATGTTGCACCAATATATTATTCGGAGTTTCATCATTTTGTAAGAAAGGCTCTATTTCACCTCTGGTGATATTAAATCAGATTTTTAAAATGTTTATAAATTTGTGGCAGTATTTAAAAGTTCCAAATAAGATCAAAATTTATCAGAATTTTTTTTATTTATAATAAAAATATCATGTTATTTATAAATTTTGATTCAAAATCACCAAATACATGTAATTTTAATTTTAAAAAGAACTAATACAGTCCAGACTTGATTATCCGAAGTCCTTGCCAAAATTTCACTTCGGATAATCGAATCACAAAAAAAGAAAATTTCTTTGTTTTATTTTGTATTGTTAACCTTAAGTATGAGCCCAAAACACTTTAAAGTGATTTAGAACTTTTAAACCCAAGATGGTGGCCAAAATGGCGGTGATGAAATATTGAAAAATTGCTTTTTTTTATTTTATAGGCAATCAACCCTTCAAATTTAACTAAAATTAGGTCGAAGAACTCGAATTTGATTTTTAAAAAAGGAAAAAAAAACTACAAAAAAATCATGATTCAATAATTTGAAGTCCCATACAAACCTTCGGATTATCGAACTTCGTATAATTGAAATTTCGGATAATCGAGGCTTCAGATATTCGAGTCTGGACTGTATATTTTTTTTTCTTAGTGTAAAATTGTCTAAAGGAAATAGTCCTATTTATATTTTTTTATAATTATAGTTAACTAACTTTTTAAACTTTTCAAAATAACTCAATACAACAGTTATTAGTTTTAAACTTTGTAAACATCAAACGTAAACACTTAGATTTTCTTTCGAATTCGGTAGCTAATTCATTTTCACTTATCTATGATACCCTCCAGAGAAAATGAAGGAGCTTATTTTCAGTGTCTTGCGAACCTTCGTGGTGAACGGACACTAGAGCTGCGGTATTTTTTACTACCTAAGCTCAGAGTTATTTCAAACAAAATTCACAGTCTTTTTAAAGACTACCTGAGTTACTTTCCAAAATTCTAAACAGTCTTTTCAAGACTAACCCCACCTGAAATTTTGTTGTATTTTACATACGAGCTGATTTTGATTCTGATCACCTTCCAGTAACTTTTTCACTTTCTCATGAAGCAGTTACCAGACCCAATAGTTCTGTGTTTAATTACCACAAAGCTAATTGGGACAGGTATCAGCATCATATTGAGAATAATTTAAATCATGATTTTGTTTTAGAAACCAAAGCTGATATTGATTCAGCCTTGGAATCTTTAACTAATGCAATTTTGGATGCTAGGAATATTGCTATTCATAAAGTCCAAGTCAAATTTGATTCTCCCATTATTGATGACGATCTTCAGCTTTTGATTCGACTGAAAAATGTTCGCCGAAGACAGTATCAACGTTCTCGTGATCCTGCACTGAAGCGAATTCAAAAAGATTTGCAAAAGGTTATTGACCACAGATTCACTCTCCTGCGAAATGAAATGTTCGCAAGAGATGTCGAACAAATTAAACCATATTCCAAACCTTTTTGGAAACTTTCAAAGGTTCTTAAGAAACCTCAAAAACCAATCCCTTCTTTAAAAGATGGTGATAATATTCTATTAACTAATGGGGAGAAAGCTCAAAAACTTGCTCAGCAGTTTGAGAGTGCTCATAATTTCAACTTAAATGTTTTGAGTCCTATTGAAGATCAAATTTCAATAGAATTTCAGAATATTGTTGAACAAGAATTTTCATCAGATGAAGTTTTTAATACGGATCTGAATGAAATAAAATCTATTATCAAAAAATTTAAAAATATGAAAGCCCCTGGTGAGGATGGCATTTTTTACATTTTAATTAAAAAATTACCAGAAGCAACTTTAAGTAGCTTGGTCAAAATTTTCAACAAATGTTTTGATTTGGCATATTTTCCCAGTAGTTGGAAAAATGCCAAAGTAATTCCGATTTTGAAACCGGACAAAAATCCTGCCGAAGCTTCAAGCTATCGGCCCATTAGTTTGCTTTCATCTATTAGTAAATTATTCGAAAGAATAATTCTTAATAGAATGATGACACACATTAATGAAAATTCAATTTTCGCTGATGAGCAGTTTGGATTTCGCCTTGGGCATTCAACTACTCATCAGTTGTTGAGAGTTTCAAATTTAATTCGAAGCAACAAATCTGAGGGCTATTCTACTGGCGCTGCTCTTCTAGACATAGAAAAAGCATTTGACAGTGTTTGGCATAAAGGTTTGATTGCGAAATTGAAAAGGTTTAATTTTCCGATTTATATCGTGAAAATTATCCAAAATTATTTGACGGATCGTACTCTGCAGGTATGTTATCAGAACAGCAAATCTGATCAACTACCTGTACGTGCTGGCGTCCCTCAAGGAAGCATTTTGGGTCCAATTTTATACAATATTTTTACTTCTGACTTGCCTGATTTGCCCCCAGGATGTCAGAAATCACTTTTTGCTGATGATACAAGCATCTCCGCCAAAGGTAGAAGCCTTCGTGTCATCACAAGAAGATTACAAAAAAGCTTGGATATTTTCAATTCTTATTTGAAAGAATGGAAAATTACTCCAAATGCTGCAAAAACTCAACTTATTATTTTCCCTCACAAACCAAGGGCGGATTTTCTTAAACCAAAAAGTCATCACATTATAAAGATGAATGAGGTAAATTTAAAGTGGGAGGATCAAGTGAAATATCTTGGACTTGCTTTTGACAAAAACCTTACTTACAAGGATCACATTGAAAGTATCCAGGTTAAATGTAACAAATATATTAAATGTTTGTACCCACTTATAAACAGGAATTCTAGACTTTGTCTCAAGAATAAACTGTTAATTTATAAACAAATTTTCAGACCTGCCATGCTTTATGCTGTGCCGATCTGGACAAGCTGTTGCTTAACCAGGAAGAAAAAACTTCAGAGGATTCAGAACAAAATTCTGAAAATGATTCTGAAACTTCCTCCCTGGTTCAGCACCAGTGAACTTCATCAATTAGCCGAAGTTGACACTTTGGATGTTATGTCCAATAAGATAATTGATGCATTTCGACAAAAATCATTGCAGTCTTCAGCTGCATTGATCCGCTCTTTATATAGTTTATAAGTTAGTTTTAAGGTATCCCTTTTCCCTTTTGTACATGTAGGACCTCCTACATTTAAAATCACTGAATAGCGAAAGCTACAATATTTCATGAATAAATGAAAATTGCTAGTATTTAAAATTGAGGTGAAAAGTCATCGATTGTGATTGGACACTCAATAATATTTTAACTGAATCTGAATAAATATAAATTAAAAAAAAAAAAAAAAAAAAAGGAGCTTATTTAAGTTTTGAAGTCATTGATGTTTTCGAAATGTTTTTTTTTTATATAAAAATGACTGTCATTTTTTAGCAAATCATAAATGGGTAATTCACCGCCAACTCACACAGCAGTTTCCCCGACCCCTCTTCGATTTGCGTGAAACTTTGTCCTAAGGGGTGACTTTTGTCCCTAATCACGAATCCGAGGTCCGTTATTTGAGGGGCGGTACGACCTCTTTCATTTTTGAACATGGGAAAAAAGAGGTTTTTTTTTCAATAATTTGCAGCCTGAAACGGTGATGAGATGGAAATTTGGTGTCAAAGGGACTTTTATGTAAAATTGGACGCCCGATTGGATGGCGTACTCACAAAATTCCGAAAAAGACGAATTTTTATCGAAAAAAACACTAAAACAGTAAGAAAAACTCTGCCATTTTCCGTTGCTTAACTGTACATTTTTTTTGAGCATGTCAATTTATGGGAAATTTAATGTACTGTACTTCGAATCTTCATTTTTTAGAGTGTAACAATGCACGTCACAATCGGACGTCCAATTTTACACAAAAGGCTGTTTTCATTTTTTTGAGGATTGGATGACATTGGTGACGGGAAATAGCCGATATGATTCTGTGCTATTTGAGATTCACTGAAAAATTAGCACTACATTTAGTAAATAATATTATCTGGGATATTAAAAGATAGATATTTGCCAAATATTCTGGCACTTTCAAAACACTTTAAAAAATTAAGCCTCATAAGTCTTAGGATGGCAACAACAACTTACTTATAATCAATCAAGGGAAATTTTCAATGATTTAACAAACACAGTACCACAACAGTACCACGTTTTTCAGCATCCTGAAACGGATGTGTAATTTCGCAACAACAAACAATAGATCAACATTTATTTGTCATTTCTACGGTAGTCGCATTATCGAGGCATTATTTTGAGCAGGTGTGTAAATACGTGCCAAATTCAGTCAACAGTACTGATAAAGCTTACAAATTATCATAAATTACTCGTCGGTTTGATGATGACATTCACACGGACTTTGTTTGATGCGATTAAAACTACACTCAGTTGAATTAAAAAAGTGAGAAAGCTAAATTATGATGCTGAAGTTATTTTCAAAATATCTTTAAAAAATTATTAACTTTTAAGAAAATCACAACTTTTGTTTCAAATACCATTGTGTGTACCGTTAAGCCGTATTTTCACTCTGAAATCCTTAAAATAAAGTGATAAATATCGAGCTCACCGAATTTACAGCGGCCATTTTGCTGTGCAACGACGTACTGCGACACGGGATCCAAGGTGACGAATAACAGGTGGGACGTGCAGGTTGCGAAACAGTCTGGAATTTGAGAAGGAAGAAAGTAAGAATTATCAATCACGTTATATAATAAATCGAACACAAAAATTACAATAATTTGATTCCAGTTTGACTAACGTCAGAAATAAATTCGATCGATGATTTCGACCAGATTATTAAATATCCCAACCATTTAAGCGGCCATAAATTCCCCCCAGCGATTTCCTCCATCAACCTTAAATCGTGCTCGGCTGATCTCCGCCACGTTAAGCGGTGTCATTTTCACCCTCGTAAAACCATCAAATTTCACTAACTCTGGAAATCAAACACGCCCGAAACATATTTACTAACATGCAGCACTCTCTTCTCCACTCTCAACCTCTGTAACTCACTCAATTTCAACCGAGCAAAAGCAAAAAATCCCCCTTCAACCAGATTATTTACAAACCATTCGGAAAACCCCTCAATTTGTCCACTTCAACCCCTCCCCCCTTCTCTCTTTTAAGAATCGCAAGTATTTTTTCCACACTCCTCCAAAACCGAGCAAAAAAAAACCCGGGGAGTGGAATGAGGTGGAGACAAATATTTATATTTTCATAATTTTCCTCAACTTTTTCATCGTTTTTCACCGGGTTTCCCACTTGGCGAGGTCGGGAGCGAGATGCCAATGGCGAAGCTGATGATGACGATGGTTAAGGGTGTTGAGAGGGGAAAAAACCAAGAACAAGTGGCATTGACGGCAAACAGAGTGAGAGAACGAGTTGAAGAATGCACTGCTGAATCGCAAGTGTCACTCTTACCTTTCTATTTTTCCCGCTGGGTTGGGGAGTTTTTTTTTCTCACGGTGTTTGGGGACACTGATGGATATTTTTAATCAAATTGAAAATGCTTTTTCTCATTATTTAATTTTGAAACAATTTAGATTAGACACATGCCGGCGCTGCATCGTCACGAAATTTTTGATATCAAAACCTGTCCCAAACCTTAATATTATTATATTACAGATTCGGAATGGAAAATGAGTAGAGCCTATGGAAAACTAATTTTAAGTCGAACTTTGCCATTTGTCACATCGATTACTCCGTGACGTTGCAACGGAGTAAGAAATAGCAAAATTTAGACCCTTTTTGGATTCATACAAATGAATAACTCAAATTTTTGCTATGATAATCTTTTTTAAGTACCGTAAACTGGGGTGACTTTGATAGCCCGGGGTGACTTTGATAGGTTTTTCAAATGCCCGTCAAATTATTATCTAAACATTTTTGAGAATTTTGAGAATGTAAGCATTAAGGGATAGCTTATTGTCGAACATTTATGCAAAAATGTGACAGTTACATTGGATGTATCAAAATTAGTGGCCAAACCAAATTTCTATCAATGTCACCCCGGGCTATCAAAGACACCCCAGTTTACGGTACTAATCCAGCTGCGATTAACATTTAAACATTTCAAATGTTTTAAGTTTAGAGGAAAACCATTGAGAATGCGTTTATTTTTGCAGTTCTGTTATAAAAGATAGAACAACATATTATTTTCAAAAAAAAAAAAACAGATTGAAAAAAACGTTTGAACCTTGTGTTAATGTTTGCTTAATTTTCATAAATTATGCTTGATATTCAAATTTTAATGGTTTTACACTCTCCTCCTTCCCCTTCTCGACGAAAAGATGTAAATGTTAGAATTAATTTACATAAAAACTATTTTCTTTTAGTAAGTTTGCTCAATATTTTTTCTTACTCTTGGTAACCTTTTAGTTATAAGCAATAATTGTTGCAAGATGGACAAACAGCTGAAAGGAACTCCAAAACTCTGTTATGTACTGCAAATGAACTTTTTGTAACATGATTTCTCACTTATAAAACCGAATAAATTGAAACAACTTTTTTTCAAAACAGCAAAACAGTTTCAAATTTTTTTTTAGTCTTCCAATAATTCTGGAAAAGGCAAATTTAGCAGAAAAATATATTTTATTTAATCTAATCTAATCTAATCTAACACAAACGCAGCCAGTCCGATGAAAGCATGCTGGAAAGTCTTGAGATAAGATTACGCCCCAAGCACTTTTCTTGTCATTATTAATAATTGTAGTACATCCGAGAACACCCGAAAATGTATTACAAAAATTAAAGCGGCCAGCCCTACTGCGTTGTGTTTACCGCAGAGAGGATTCTGAGAACGGATCACATTTCACAGAATCTACAGGGGAGGAAGGATGCGTGGACATACCGTACCAAACGCTCCGATTTATGATTGCATTGGTGTTGTGTAGGGTGTGTCAAGTGTGGTGTTATATAAAAATACATAATACAAATATAATATATAATAAAATAAAATGTAATTGGAAAGTCCTCACCAAGTTTCTTGATGATCCTGCTCTTCCAATTTGAGTCGTTCCTCTCTAGAGACTCATAGAGATAAAGCGACGTTTGCAGCACTATCTTGCGTCACCGGAAAATCAGCACAACAGCAACAACCTTCGATCACAATTCACAATTTCTCACGTTTTTCCGTTTCGTATACACCGTCGTCCTTCCTATACAAAACCCTTGCAACGCATTAACACAAAAACGCTTTTTAAATCTCAAACTGCATTAAAAATGTCCACTGTGCGTTAAAATCATCGACACAATCAAAGGAAAGCTTCAAGGTGCGTGGTCTTTCTTTCCCAAACTGCTTCTAAACTGTCGATAAGACCCACAAATCAAACAGAACCGCAAAATTTAACTAAATCCTCGAATCTCGCAGAAAAATATATTTTATTTGTCCAAAAAGTACACATTTTTAAATTTTTACACGTATGCTGGACGAATCCTTTAAGAAAAATTCAATGTAATTTAGCATAATTATTTTCTTAAAGCAATGTTACTTTTTATAAATACTTTTGTGTCATCAAATTTGATAATGAGTCTAAAATTCTTTGTGTAAATATGGGTATTCGGCGCCGTCGCTCCGTGCCATACTTTCATATACTTAGGAGCCCAGGGCGGCGAAGTCCTTGTAGATAAAAAGGAAGACACTAGTGGTTGGTACTAGCAATAGTGGCCAACAGCTATGAAGTCAACTTCGTTTTTTTTCGTCTTAAAAATGACACTGATTGTACGGCTGTAAAACAATATATTTTACGGCCAAGGGAAAAAAAAAAACAATTTGTTTATCCGAATATTTACATTACTGTAATTTTTTTCTGAATTTCGATAAATTTATGAAAATATTTTTGGTTCTACAGTTTCAGGGTTCTTTTTTAGCTGTGGGCCTAAGGCCGTTGCAAATATTTTTCAAAGGTTATGTCGCCCAACCCTGGTCTGAAAAATCAGGGGGCAAAAAAAATATTTTTCCAAAAAACTTCAAAATGTCCATGAAAATGGAAGTCTAACCAACTGAAAACAATCTAAAATGCATTTTTCTGCATTGATAATCATACCTTGCGTGTTTGGGCTTGTTTAAACATGTTTTGAATTTTCATGAAATTCCAGTGTATAACACCGCAAAAATTTTATTTTTCGCTAAAAATAAAATTTTCGTCAATACTTAGATATTTTGGAAACTAATGATGGTAAAACAACTGGACAGGTGTATTATGCATTTAAAACACTTTTTTCATTAAAATGTTGAAACCATGGCTCGTAATTTCAATTTTTATACTTTTTTTTATTTTTTTGCCCCCCCCCCCCTCGACTTTGGTCAGAGTCGAGGGACATAAACTTCAAAAAATATTTGCAACAGCCTAATTGAAAAAAAAAAACATAAAAAAAACTTTCTTCCAATAAACTAAAAACTTTAATTCTTTCCGATAAAAGAAATTCAGGAAAAATTGTTAATATAAGGTTAAGTTGAACAACGATTTCGATTGAATATTATTGAACTTTAACAAAACTTCATAATCGCAAACGTTCCATGTTACAACTAACTTTTTTGACCCTCTTTGAATTTGAAGTTTTACATTTCTAACAGTCAAAAAACGTTTTTAAACTCATCTTGTCAGTAGATTGGACAAAAACAAGAATCTTAATGAAATCTTCTTTTGATTTCTTATTCTTATCTACATGCTAATTATAATAAGAATATGCTAATTATAATAATGAACTCAATAAAACAAAACAGTTAAATTTTAATTTTTCAGCACAAGTTTACCTGTTAACTTGTTTCAGAAATGATTTTTCTTTTGAAAAATTGCCGGTAAGGCAACAATTTATACAAAAAAATAAGATATTTTTTTTCAATATCTTTAAAATTTAATAGAAAATCATATTACAATTAACTGAACCATGGATGGAATAATCGCAAAAAAATCAAATTCGCTTGCGAACTTTCTTCGCCTGCGAAAGAGAGAGGAGGCAAATCACACAAAAGAAAATCGCTCCCGAAATTCTCTAAGAAAATCAATCTGCTGATGATTTTTTAATGAATTTCCTTGTCAGCACCACTGAAAAATATTTATTTCACTTTGTTTACCACATTGCCCATCTACAAAATGTGACAGGTCATTTTTGGACGTGTGACGTTACACTTGCAAGTGTAGTAGTGAAAAAGATGTTCCGCTGAAAAATCAAGATGATGATTTATTTAGTTTCTTTTTACCGATCTTTCGTGCGCGAGAGAGGAGAGCCATGCTCCCTTCGGATTTTTTCTCTTGATGAACATCCAAAGATTTTCTTTTGATGATGATTATTCCATCACTGAACTGAACACAATAAAAATGCAGAAATAGAAACAAGAATTTGATGGAACAATTTCTTTTAAATAAAAAACGTAGACAACAGTCTTCCCACATATTCGGAACACTCACAAACTCGGATTCCTTTTTTAATTATTCATCAAAAGGATGCCAAATGAAACTTTTCTTTCAACTCTACTATTTTTAGGACTTTATTTAAGCCATTTTATTGCTATTTCACGAGTTTAAGTAAGTCTTTAAAACAAACTATTATATTTCTAGACTATTTTATCATGAGCAGTAAAACTCTGCCTCCGAATTGCCTGCCACAATTGCGGAAACCTGAATTGATCTGTAAATTTCACACAAATAATATCACACAATGTAAAGAATAACAAACACATTTTGTTTGGTTGACCATTCTGTGCATTGTCCCAAAGTTTGGGTGAATTTGGTTGCCGAAATCCAGAGTTATAATTACAAATGTTTACGGTAGTCGGGCATGTACGTGTGTCAAACGCGTTCTGACCTGAAATCCCTTTGGCCAGCTGTCGCATTTACAGCAATTTTCAGGGTGTGTCATGATAGCCCGACAAGATTGAAACTTCTTCCATATGAAGAGTGACAACAATGCACAGAATTTTTTCGGTTTTAATTGAATATCTCAGGATTGAAATCGAATTTAAGGGATCTGTGAAGGTCAAAAGGTAACATTAACATTGAAAAATACTTGCAACTATTTTTTTTTCGCTGTGTTCCTATCTCCAGTGTCCTTGAGCTCTCCACTCTACCGGGGAACTCTTCGAGTCCAGAAATTGGAGAGGAAGTTCAGACAGCAAAAAACCGCAAAAGCAAAAAAATAATATTCTTCGCCGTGTTTCGTCGCTCAAAAAGTGATTCACGCTCAACCAAAGTGAGGTCGGTTGAGGAGGCAGCGCAGCAGAACAACCACAAACCGAGGACCAAAGGGGTGTGAAGATTTATGATTTGTTGTTGGACAGCCAGCCGGTGCAACTACTCCGCGAGGGTGGCTGAGGTGGGGTGGTGATGAATTGTCTGAAGTGTCTCGAAAGGTGCAAAAGAGATGAATAGTGAGATATTTTAATTTTCTGGCACTTGTTTTTGGGGGGAAGTCAACCTGTTAAATGAATTAATTCATAAAGGAGGAAAGTTTCCCTTTGAATTCGAACTTGAGTCATTCTACAGGTGAACAGATCGTAAATAGTTGAGAAAGATTAAGATTATGTAAATGTAAGACTGTGAAAGACCACCGTTTTGCTACGAAGCGATAATCTTTTCAAATTTATACCCCTTTACCATTGTTGACAAGCGTAAAGAAAAACCAAACAAAAATAAACATACCGTGTGCCGTCACCTTAATTTAACGCACATCTTGACTAATCAATTAGCCGCCACCACCAACAACACACAAATACAGCGTTCCCGCGAATCGTAGTCACGAAGAAAAGTGTTAAGCCAAAAACCGTGCCCGAAGGTCAGTGGAATGTCTCGGAGGAAGTGTCTCGTAAATCAATCCGCGCACAATCTTCAACGCACAGAAAAAAATATTTTCATTGTGACGCTTTTTTATGCCACATTGTTTTAATTTTCATTGGCAAAAAAAAAACTTGTAAAATCGATTGTCAACTATTTCGAACGCTAATTTATGTATTTTAAATCAAATATAGGAATTTTAATCTGTTATGAATTTTGAATTTCAGACCACGGATCGAAAGAAGAGGTTAAACTTAAACTTTTATGACAGTAACATAACTGTTTTAAGTAGGGTTTGTGATTTTTCACGCTTAAAAATTTCTAATTTCACGGGAGCCCTTAATTCAAAACACCAAATTTCAAGGAAATTTCGCGGTGCGTGATTTTTTTTTAAATAGCTCTAAAAAACTTATTTTTTATCACAGAAACTACTTTTTTATGTAAACATTATATATTATTCTTCAAAAAACTAAAAATAAATCTTCACTAGTAAAAAAAAAACTTTTCCTAATTTTCAAAATTAGGGCATACGTATCCTCATTTCACAAACTGCTAAAAAAATGCTCTAGTTTGCATCTATTTTATCTTTTACATTTTATTGAATTTCGTATATAAACAAGACTTGACAATCTTGTCCAGCCAAAATGATTGAAATAATTTGAATTTTCTGCGACAAAATGCCCAGTGAAATCTCCAGAATTTTATTCAAAATTAGAACAGCAAACAAAAAAGGTGGTATTTTTTAACATCCACGGAAACCGTCCACCCAAATAGAAAAAAATCGTTTAAAGTAAACAGGACTCAGAAAAAATCTTAGATTGCCAAAAATAAATCAATTCCATTAAAATAAATCTGTGCATCCATTCAAAAATGTATCACAATATAATTGTTTAGTCATAGTTTTATAGATGAAATATTTATTATGTTGTTATTTCAAAGAATTGATTTGAGAAAACTAATAAATTTCACGAGATTTCACGGAAATCTTCAAATTACACGACTTTCACGCTGATCGCGAAATCGTGAAAATTTATTAACCCTAGTTTTAAGGTAAAAAGCATAACGTGATACTTTTTGTCTTTTTTGCCTTCCTTACCTCAATGAGGAAAGGCTATAAAATCACTCGAAAATGAACTTCTTTATTCGACCTCGTAGTCCCACCTTTACGTATACCTATCGACTCAGAATCAAATTCTGAACAAATGTCTGTGCGTGTGTATGTCTGTAAGTCCGTGCACCGAAAAAAATGCACTCGATTATCTCCGGACTGGCTGAACTGATTTGGACCGTTTTGGTCTCATTCAATCCGTCTTGAAGTTTAGAAAAGTACTTCAAAAGTTATGTTAAAAAAAAAGATTTAGCTAAACTTCGGAAGATTGTAAAAAGGGTGGTTTTTGTAAGAAAACCCGTCATGCTGTATATTGTTAGAAAGGTATTTGGAAGACCTTTCCAACGTAAAATATTGAAGATCTGACAACCCCGGACAAGTTGTCCGGATCTATCATGTGACCCACTATTGGATAGGCAATCAAAAGACCTTTCCAACGAGCCCAAAAGATTGAAGATCTGACAACCCGATCAAAAGTTACAAGTACTTTAGTGTTTTTAATACACTTTTTTTTAAGGCCGGAGCTCAGATATTTTGATAAAAATAAGTGTTATTTATACACTTTTTTGAGGCTGTGTAGTGTATTCATTTTATGAATGCAATGAAGGCACCAACCACCTAAAGGTTGATTAGGTAACGTTTTTTTAAAGCTTGAAATTTGTTATTTAGTCTCCTCACCCGCAAACTTTCAATAAACATTTTATCAGTCTTATCTAGAAATATTAGAAAAGAAAATTTCAAGTCTTTTTATTGAATTTATTCGCATTTGCATCCGCATGGAGTAGACCTGCAAATTGAATTGATTGTTGGTAAAATGCTGAAGTCAACAAAAACAATACTTTTAATGCATTTTTTTAAGGTATTTGAATCATTCCACATCTCACAATGAACAATGTTGTGATTGTTCTTGGAATTGCATCGTGATAAATTGAAGTGTTTGGAATTTGAAACGAAATACATTTACATTTTTTTGCGTTTAATTGCTTATTTTGACATCATTTGGGCAATTCTCTCAAGAATGAACAATTTTGTATGGAAATTTGAACTTTTATTTTTTTTCGGCTCCATGTTCTTCAAAAATCATATTTTTTCGAAAAATTGCCAACATGGCCAAATACACTGTGACCAACTTTTTTTTTTATCTAAAACATGTCCAAAAATGAGTTGTTTTTTAAGATGAGTACTTTGTTCAACCCAATTATATATGTGAAAAGTCGAATTTAGAAACGAGTAATACTTGTCAGAGTGTGGCTATTTTATTCGAAGTCCTGAGACCTACAATTTTGCCGGAGACAGGTTTTTGAAAATTTGAATCATATTTCAATAGCTTAACAGTTGCCCAATTGTATGAAAAGTATTAAAAGAAACTTTCAAACGAACTAGGGGAAATATACCCTTTCTAATCAAACACCTATCTTCGTCATATGGAGAGTTTGATGCTCGATTAAAGCTCCAAAAATACTATTTAGACTGTAAACTTACCAGCAACAGCACCGCCTCGAGTAAGCACGCAAAGTTATGCCACTTACTGGCCAAAAAGATCAAATTTAATGCACTTTTGATCATAATTTCTATTTTGCGAGACCATTTCTCATCATTTTGGTGGCACACACATCCACACGCAAGATCAGAGGTTAACTGCTTAACGAAAAAAAAAACGAAGTTGACTTTATAGCTGTCGGCCACCATTGTTAGTACCAACCACTAGTGTCTTCCTTTTTATCAACAAGGACTTCGCCGCCCTGGGCTCCTAAGTATATGAAAGTATGGCACGGAGCGACGGCGCCGAATACCCATATTTACACAAAGAATTTTAGAGCGCCCGCCGCGGGATTCGAACCGGCAACCTCTGGATTGTGAGTCCAGTGCGCGGTCCGATTGATCCACACGGACGGGACGAAAGTCCCCAATCAATGCTTAACGAAAGTTCCCATCAATATCCCTTCACTTGCGCTAACGATTTCAAAGCGCTTAAGATATAAAATTGCTTCCAACTACCGGCTACATGTTCTTTTGACCGTTACTTAGTCACTCACTTGAAAAATAATCCCGAAACATGTAAATAATTAGCAAGCGCCATCAAAAAAACAAACGCGCCAAGTCTTTTGACGTTTCAATCTTGATGACCCATTCCAAGCGAAGCCTGAAGAAAACCGAGCGAGAGGCAAAGGCAAATAAAGAACAAAGGGTGGCCACCAACACCACCAGCAGCGCTTGTGGTGTTGCCAGGAAACTTTCTCTATAAATGCTACTTTTCGTGAGTGTTCGCTCAAAATTTCATCAATTTTGGCAGCACTAAGCAGACCCAAACGAGCGTTGGAAGAAAAAAAAGAACTAAGCTGAAAATAGAAAAATGGGCGTGGCCCAATTCACACGACTGATTAGAATGCGTTTTTGAAATATTTTTTTAAAATGCATGTAAAAGAAATAGCATAACTTTTAATAAAAGTGAAAATAAACAGAAATGTTCACAAAAAGTTGCTCTACTCGTTGGTGTACTTGGTTTTACTGAATTTCAAGGAACACTCCAGATTATCCAACATCATTCAAACAAGACCGCTTATTAGGCTTAAAATGGGTTTATTTCCCCTAATGAAGCAAAATGACTACCATTGTTATATAAAAAAAGCATAGACAAAATTTCATCTAAACAAAAAATACAAAAAAAGTTTTGGCGAAGTCTCTAAAAACTGCCAATTTCACAAAGTAGTTCGGAAAATCAAGAATTATAAGAAAAACATACACTTGTTTGAAGAGTTGCTGACTTTTAGTAAAAGATTTAAAAATTTAGGATAGAATACGAAAAAAACATTCCCAAATAATATTTCGTATATATTATGTTATATAAAACCTAGTTTTTTTTATAAATCAAAAGATCGCAAAATTATGTTATTTCCTATGGCACAAAAGATGACTTGCAAAAAAAGACCACGATGTAATTCCGGGTTGGAACAAAATTTTAAATTAATTCTATCGATCAAAAGACCCCCACATTTTTTTTTCAATGTCCACTCCCAAATGTTCAAAAAGCGATTCTATGATTTGATCTACCGTAAAACAGGAGGACTATCCCCTCGTTCTTTAACTTTGGGTGTGGACCTTGTGTAGGCTACCCCAGTACATGCTTTAAAAATAATAATCTTAAGACAAACCTTACCAGTTGGAAAATATTCCAAAAATAAATTGAAAACCTATCAAAGTCACCCCGGTTTACGGTACATTGAATTGGTTGAAAATTTGACTGGAATGAAATAAATATCAAAAAAAAAAACTCCAAAATACTAAACCATTCCAAAAGAAGAACAACTCGAAAAAATCCCGCTACGTTTCTCACCGTGCCTTTTCCGACGAGCGTGACACTTTATTGCCGAAACAACGCAAACGTGACAGATGAAACCGAAAGTCAAATCCATAAATTACGTGCGTACGCAGCAGCAGCAGTGTGTCTCCTAGAAAACATCAGAGAGATCCAACTTTGTCGTCGTCGCTTTCCAATTGTCACCTTTTGACCGAGGCGAGGTTGTATTGTGTCGATTCTCCGACGATTTTCTTCACCAAGGGGGAGAGGAGGAATGCCACAGTGGATTAGCGACGTTCTTTTTTTTTGTTCGCTCGTTTTTCGCCATGTTTCGATGAGTTTTTTTCGCTCTCGGTACTTGATTTGAATAAATAAATAAAAAAAACCACAGAAACGTACGCCAAAGTTAAATGATGCCATTAGCAGTAAGATTTAAAGTCGTTACATCTGTCGGGACTTTTTTTTCCGGATCAACGGCTAGCGGCTAGCTGACCGAGTCGGCCTAAATACATGATATGTTTTTGTTTGTCTTTTCTTACTCCTTGTTCTCTTTCGGCCAAACTTAACCTTGATGGATGTCAGATGTTTTTCTGCGAGTGACGAAATAGTTTGAGTTTTAACTTTTTCAAACCGAATTTTGCAGTGCAATTTAGTATTGTAGTAGTATGTAATGTTTATTTAAAAATCGTAAATGTTGCAAAATGATTTCATATTAATTCGAAAAATTTTCATCACTCTAAAACTTTTAAAATGAGTTCTTTGATCCCCTTACAAAAAGGATAATTCCGCCTTCCATTAAGGGGCCCTTTCACACAAAACTATTTTCCACATTTATTGAATCAAACCCGAAAGTCTGGCTGGGTTGAAAACTGAATAGACTGGAATATCTCCATCCCCCCTCCCCCTCCCCCGCAAAACCACAACAAATCCCCTTTTCTCTATATTTCTAATTACGCTGATGAATCCCTAATCACTGGGAGTTCCTCACTTTACCACAGCCAACCCCCTCAACCTACCACCATTTTCATGTAATCTTTCTTCCACAACAGGGATTTTTCGCTTTCATTCAGCTTGTATCTGTGCGTGAATGTCTGTGTGTGAGTGTAAACGTGAAAGTGGTTGTTCAAATCACAACGCTATTCGTCGTCGTTGGGGGTCATTCCTACGCAACGTATAGCGCATAATGTTGTTTCCCGAAAACTCCATATTGATTAAAAAGAGTATAATAAGAAAAGGAAATTATTAAAAGCAACATTAAAACACAAAACAAAGTTTCTAATCCTATTTAAAATGTTTATTAAGAGTCACAATTTTGGGCATTTGCATTTCGAAAATTGAATTCAGGTATCCATTATACCTTTTGTTTCTTACCACTTCAAAAATGAATAAAATATTTATCGAATGTTGAATTTTACCACAGAAAAAAAGTTTTTTTTTGTTGCTAAATAAATATACATTTTGCCATACAAAACTATCGGACAAATCATTATTTTTGAAACGGAGAAAAAATTTCCGCAGGAATACAAAAAATCGAACATTTCAAGAAATTTTGTAAAGTAACAAACTCTGAAACATTCAAAAAATTTGCAACCATCGATATTTTTAAAGGACTTAAAATAGGATTAAAATTGTGAATATAAGGACCAAGTTCAATTGCGAAATCAGATATGACATAAAAAATTCAATAACTTTTTTTTAAAAAATCTTAGAGGTACAACTTTATAGGGCTGTGAACTTAAACTAGGAAGTTGTTGGCGTTTGTGGTGAATCGGAACTACGCTCTAAATAGGGACAGTTTAATTTGGGCTTAAAACCCTTGGACAAAATATTTGTTCGGCTCTTTCGAGCTAAACTTTAAACAAAGAAATCCTCAATATTTGTTAAAAGTCCGAAATTGAAATGAAAAGGTGCTTTTGCCGTTGGAATGTAATTTTTGATTGCATTGAAGTTTGAATAAATTTATTTTTTATTAAGAGCAATAAAATCAAGTCTCAGGCATTTTTTTTTCAAACCCGCCCATGTTGGTTTCCCTCGACATTGGTCGAAATCAAAAGGAAGGAGGAACAAAAATTAAATATTTGGCTCAACATGTGATATTACAGACAAGTTCTGTTGCTTCAATATTACAAAATAAATTGCCCACCCTTATTTTAAAACTTGTTTAAAGCATGGAACGATAGAGATTTTAATAAGCTTTAGAAACAATGACATTAAAAGATTAAAAACGTTGAGGTATTGAGTAGTTCGCGCTGTACTACTAACATTAGTCCCCTTCGCACACTCTAAGCAATTGACTATGTAAACTTTTTAGAAAAATCGGCCTAGCTTTCCGTGCCTGGAATTTCAAGAAAAATTTAGACCGGATGATTCAAATAATAAATTTTTGAGAACGAAATTTCCAGAATTTTCGGAAATTTAAAACACAAAAAAACGAGGAAAATCTGAAAAAAATGTGTGGTCACACGGGAAATGTCCTTAATTTTTTTCAAATTTTGATTCAAATTCAAACGTAACGTTCAATGGGGTTTTTGAAACCAATTTCTTAACGTACTTTTCGAACGACCCCTTTTCAGCGCGAAGGATGATGTTGACGATAACAGGATACTGGCACGGGGTTTGAGGAACCGCTCACCAAGCTTCAAATTTAATTTTCCTTTCTGAAAAGCGTGCATTGAAAGCACACACACACACACACCCACATTCATACAGACATCCTCATTTTGTCTCTCTAATTATAGTTTTCTCATTAATTATTTCCACTAATTCGTTCCAGCAGGATGATGACTGTGTGTGTTTGTGAGTGTAGAATGGCATGTGTCACCAGTTTCCGGTTCCGTTCACCCCACACCAGGGGTGTGTTTGATGGGCTTGAGCTAGGTAGATGCGCATTTGGCTGAGGGCGCCTACAGTGCATACATGATTTTTAGGGCGCTGACAGTCACTAACTGATATGTGAGGCGCTTATAGTGGAAACGTATTTTTAAACTTAAAAATAAAACAAAATCCTAAAGTACCTAAGCATACACATGGTTCTTGATGGTTAATAAACAAAGCGTAGATTAAATTAAAATTAAAAAAAATTATGGTAAATTTACCTATTTTAACAAAGTAGTACTTATATAACTTAAGTTTAATTTTTGAGATTAAAGATTACTATGTTTGCATAAATTTTATTTTTGGTACGATTTCTGCTGATATTTTTTTTCTGTGATTTTGAATCAATATTATTAGAAATTAAAAAAAGTCTTGTCGCAAAAAGAGCGATACACGCCTGTGAATCCGTTGCCGAACCCGCAAGGTTTAAGAGGGCTAGATTATAAGGTGTTACGTCGATTCCGCATTATCAGAAATAAAAGTTATTTTATGTTTTTGATTTTTTTTTTCATTCAAAAATGTACGCACCTTCCCGCAAATTTATTTTAGGAAAACATAATAAAAAGAATTTCAAAAATTCATTAACGGTTAGTAAGGTAATTCGCTTGGCTAAACACTTGCTTGAAAGTGTCAAAGATTTCAAGAACCTGTAGGTTTGAAAACATTATTTAGTAAACTTCAAATATAAGATCAAACAGACAAACAGTGACTTTTGCCCCTTTTTAGTCGTAAACCCTTTCTTTGTCCCGTCCTACTCGATAATGAAAATGCCCATCCCCCAAC
Organism: Culex pipiens pallens; assembly: GCF_016801865.2. Taxonomy (NCBI): domain Eukaryota; kingdom Metazoa; phylum Arthropoda; class Insecta; order Diptera; family Culicidae; genus Culex; species Culex pipiens. The sequence goes on along the minus strand of NC_068937.1, from coordinate 92,477,963 downwards.
GTGGACAAATAAAAATGTTTTGTCTGCAGCGTGGAAAAACGCAACCCATTGCAATGAAACAATAGAATCTTTTAGTTATTTAAAATTTTTAAGGTCGCACCTATCATAAAAGATAACTCTATCTACACATAATTAAATTTGATCCATTTTGGAATTGATAATAAAAACTGACTCTCGCGTATTCAATCCAGAAGTCAGAATTATATATTAACAGGGTATCCAGATCCACGGTAAGTTTCGGAGAACAAATCTAAGATAAAAGTGAATATTTTTTATCGATTTTAATGTATATTTCTATGGAAAAATCACATGAAATTGATAGAAACACGTACATTCATATTTATCAAATTTGTTCAAACATGCCTGGAATGACTTGAACGGGACCATCCATAAACCACGTGGTCACTTTAGGAGGGTATGGTGATTGTCCACGATCCATACAAAAAAGTTTTTTTTGTATGGACAATTGTCCACAAGGGGAGGGGGGAGGGTGGTGGAGGTAACAGATTCCCAAAAAAGTGTCCACGTGGTTTATGGATGGTCCCAACTTGAAAATAACATATAAAAAAATCCTTATTCAGTTATCCGAAAAACACAATTACTTAATAAGGAAAGGAGGCAGAATTCTTAAAATAAAGGAATTTCGTACTTTTTTTTTATTTCAGTGTATGGCTTTTGAACTTTATCTTTGCAATCAAATCGGAGAAAACAGATTGACTAGCTCTCAATAGAATAATCTGATGCGATTTAGTATTACCTAAAGCGTCCAATTTCCCAGGGTTACAAAATTCCCGGGAAACGGTAAATTTTAAATTTATCCAAAATTGTTCTTATATTGGTTCTGGTTAATATTCTTTAACAAAATTGTATAAAATAGCAACTAGAGGGTGACGAGCGGGAATTCCCGGGAAAAATTTCCCGGGAAATCGACAATTTTTGGACCTCTCGATTCCCGGGAAATTTGGTCGAGACTCCCGGGAAATTTTTAACTTATAAATATCGAAGCAAAGTTATACAAACTAATCAGACAACATTTAAAAATCTAAAATGTTTAGAACATTGGATGTTCAATGATCGATGTTCAAGTTCTAATAAACCATAGATTCTCTAATATTCTTATACAGAAAGTGTAAATTTAAACTTATCAAAAATTCTACTATAATTGAGAGAACCCAAAATAATGTTACTTACTTTAAAAAAAATTACTTTAAAGCAGTTACACCCCAGAAATGAAGTCTAAAGTTTTTCAAATATTATTTTTAATCATTATTTCTAGAGGGAAAAGCCTTTTCAAGATAAGCATAATTTCCATATCCCCTCTCGAGCATAGAAATCATCATAATCAAGTTTTTTTTTATTCTGATGAAGTTAATTACGCTGTATCAAGGAATTTTTTATGACAATAAGTCAATTTTGTGTTTCGCATCAACCTCATTATTAAATTATATTTCGGAAAAAAATCTTTGTGAAGTTAAGGTCTGCCAATGTTAACATTCATGTTTTCCTGATAACTATGTCTTCAATTAATATTTATAGTTGACCTTAAAAGAGAAAAAAACAACATTAAATTGGTTTTTTGAGTCGTTTTTTTATCATATTGCATACTGGATATATATACTGGGAAATTATATTAAGCCATTTTTTTCACTTCACAATAATCTAATAACAAGTTCATGCAACAAGTTTGTGATTCTTTTGAAAAATCACTCAGTGCGAATTGAGATTCGTAAACATTTTAACCTACAACTTTGAGTCCTAAAATGCTCATAAAACGATCTTTTATATACTTTTATTTTTTATTTTATTTTTTAAATTTATTTGCTTATTGCGCTACATATTCATTTCAGGGGAAAGCACATGTAAAATATTGTATATTCTGCATGACATTTCTATTAATCACTTTTCTCCTTCGCTGTGACTGACAGGAGGTTACAGCCGCCGAACTACCGCTGTGTAAAAATCGGCAGGTTGAACTGAAATTCAGCGTTGATTTGGCTGTCAACCTGATTTGTTTTGAATATTTCCCAAAAAGTCAGCAGAAAACTTAAGGCAACCTTTGACAACAGCCAAAAATTTGCTCTGCGGCTGTCATGCGGCCATTCTTCTGCGGTCATATCAGCGCGCGTGAACTCTAATTATTAACGCCCGCGATAATATTTTTTATTTATTTGCAGATTCAGAAAATAATTAAAAAGTAGACATATTTCCAGAAAATTATCAGGCTACTAATTAACGTTTATTTGAATAAATATGAATTAATTGCAACTGAATTCATTGAAAAGAAACACATTTATCACTTTTCTTTATAAATTATTGGCACTACTGTCATAGTAAAAAAAACTCCCGGGTCCCGGGAATTCCCGGGAAATTGCTAAATTCAACTCTCGATTCCCGGGAAATTGAAAATCTCGAGAATCGTCACCCTCTAATAGCAACTTAAATGATCAAATTAAGTGCGAGAGTCAATTAATGCCTTAACTGCTTGCAAAAACATTTTCAAGAAAATATATTGATATTCTAAATCTATAGACTATTTCTAAATTTACTAGTTTTTTTTTTTGCAGTGATATTTTTCCAATCACAGTCTTTAGACGGCGAGTAAAATGAATCCATGCTTCAAAACCATAACATTGCTATACATTATGGCTCTGTGAACAGTTTGAGAGAATATGATAAAGAATAATATTGAGACGACGTTGAAATGAAAATAAAAAATAATGAAGAAAATATGGATTTGTTGGCAAATCTTTTTTCTTGAACAAATCTTACTTCTTTGAGCTCATGAATAAATAGATAAGCATTGAATTCACCTTAAATATCAGCTTTTTCACTTGAAATATCATTTTCATAAAATCACCTTCTACATAATACGAAGTAATTTTTTTTAATGATTCAGCTTAGTAAATGATTTCGTCTAAAAGAACTTTCATAGCAATAAAAGTAGTTCAGTTCATATTAAATCTCTTACGCCCTTGTTAGCTCAAGTTTTTTTCTTGATATTAAACTGTTAACACTTTTTAACAAATTTGCCAATTTTTTTTTTATTTTGAATGACCCTCTCTGAGACATCAATTGATATTTTTTTCAATTTTCATCCAATTTGGCCATGGTAAACAAAACCGTAAAAAAACATAATTTGATCTTGGCAGAACAGGATACCTAAGTTTCAAATGATATAACAACAATTTTTGTTTAAAAAACTAACCAGAATTATAATAGTTAATTTTCATTTCATAATATCGTAATTTTTGTTGCTCAACGAATAAACAAGATCCTTGTTGTGAAAGCTTCAGAAACTAATATTTTTTGAAATATTTATACTTTAATATGAAATTTTCAGGCGAACTGAATGGTTATAAGAACAATAAATCGAAATGAATAAAATAAAATTGAGTTTTTCATTACTATTTTTTTGAAAATTTAAAAAAATGTGCCAAAAAGTTAAGAAAATTATAAAACTATATTATGTGCAATTATCGTTACTTTTAACGGCATTGCTTTATTGAGACAAGAAATTGATATCAAAATTTTATTTAATTTCTTTAAAAAAATAAATATGAGCATTCAAAATGTCTCAGTTAACGCTTTCTACTGTGTAACTAAGCGAAATTCGCATATCTCAGCTAGTGACGAACAAATACTGATATTTTATTATGAGAACTTGTTCCGAAAATTGTTCTTAGAGATCTAATTGATAAAGTCTAGATTATACAAAGTGGAATCAAATTAGATAATTTAGAAGAATATGTGCAATTTGCATAGATTATGTATATGTATTAGGATGTAACAAAAGGATTGGCAACCCGGCCTTCAACGCGAGTGCACGCGATTTTGCTTCGTTCTCCAGACTCGATTTTGTTCGCGAATTTTGTGTGTGAAATTCTGTCCTTTTGATGAAAACTGATTGCAGAAGCAATTTGCTGTCGGACAGTGCATTGAAAAACCTTGGTTTTTTAAAGGAAACCTTGTAAAAATGTTTATTCCCACGATTTGATATCCTTTTGTTTACATCGAAGATGGCAGGAATATGGCGTCTCGGCTAGCGCTGCGCCCTCCGGCAAGCAGTGAGCGAGGGGCTGTTTAGTGGTGTTGGTGATATGTGGCGTTTTGACCAGAGCACGGAGAAGCGAAGAAAGCAGCATTGGAAATAAATAACAAGAATAAGGAGGATAGGAAAAAAATAATGCTTCAGTGGTTGTTTAGTGAAAAATTGTTTATGATTGAGTTGTTTTTTGATCGGAAACGGGAGAGCAAGAATGTGAACGACAACTTTCGCTTCTGTGTGTTGTTCTGTGTTGTTCTCAAAGCTTTGGCTTAAAGATGACATGTGCGCGTGTGCGTAGGGCCCCGTGGGCCAGAGCTTTCATGCGTGGACTGGGAGTAGTGCGAAAGTGATTTAGATGTCACTGGAAAGCCGGAGGGCTGGATTTGTTTTCCTGCTTGTTGGCTGATTCCAACGAGGAGGCCAGCAGCCACGCCAGCATCTCACCGGAATAAAACCGAAGCTGAACTTGGTGAGTTCGTTTCATGTTGTTTGTTTAGTGAGTGGTACTGTGTGAGTGAGATTGGAATGAACGGAAGAAGCTTCGGCAGTGTTTGACATTTGTGGATCATGTGGATCCTAAACGTTCCACAGAAGTGTTGCCATATGGTGAAAATGCAACCCGGCTGCAGACTTTTTAGAATTTAACAGAAATGTGTGTTTTAAAGAATGCTAAAGGTTGCAGTTAGTCACATTTGATCACGCACGGTTATATGTACGGTTTTAAATAACTTTTCTATAAGTAGTATGGATTTCAATTAGTTTCGGGGTTTTTGTTTTTTTTTTTTGTTATCTAGGCTTTTCGCAAATTTTTAAACCCGTTGTAGCATTAGCATAAAAACTGAATGTTGCTGATCTTCAAATCCAGGAAGCATCAATGTGTGTGTGTGGGTGAGTAAGTGATTGTGTTTTGTCTGTATATTTTTCAGCTAATAATAATTTAATTATTTTAATTATTTGAAGAAAATAATTTAAATATGCTGATTAATCCCATTACACTAAAAATAAATGATAACTAAGTATGCTTTTTGAATCGGTCGTTTTAATGAAACATCTAAATCCTACATTCAAAATAAAACAAATGGGTAAATAATGAATGTTTACTCCTTATCGCTGTAAGAGTTTAAAATCAAAATGTCAATTATGAGTTAAATTATTTACAACCTCGAATTTCGCTTAAATATACTATAATTTAAATGACAATTTAAACTTCTCTCTACTCTTACAGTTGATAGAATGAGTTTAACAACAAACATGTTAAAACTGTGATTAATCAGCATTGCTTTTACCTGAGAAAATGGTTGGTTTAGTAATACGACAGTCAATTTAATCATGCACGGCTTCGTCGCGTTGTTTCTGCCGTGGTTTAAAATATAAAAAATATAAATCATGCATCTTTAACACTATACAATCACAAGTATAAGTTTAATAATAAAAAAACTAACTCTACTTGATTTGCCCGCAATACCTTTCGGGGTATATCCTAGGGTTCTACCTCTCCTACTAAAATTGAGTCCAAAACCTCCCTACAAACATCTATACCACTAAGGTGACGTAGGGGTCCCTGCGCACTTTAGATAGGTGTTTACTAACATTCCTTCATTTCCCCGAGGATAGCTTGGACCCGGCGTGGACCCCCTTATGCCCTGGGCTGTATTACACACTCATCAAAAGATGAAGACATGGTATCTCCCGTGTTGGATTATTGTTCCGGATGAGGGTCTAACACAACCAGACCAAACAGTGGGATAAGCGTTGTGGAGCCTTCCGGTGGTGGGGCGTCCTCCAAATGGTAATGGTAATGGTAATGTATTAGGATGTAACAAAAATTACATTTTGGCGGACATTCAGAGGTTTGTTCCGGTGGTCATACTGAGCTCAAATCCCAAATATGAGCTTGATTGGATGTAACAGGAGCTGGTGCTTTGCATTTGAATTTTAAATGGGATTTAACCCGTAAAAAGATTTTTTTTTTCAAAAATGTAATTTTATAAGGCACTTTGGCCACTGAAGCGCTTATTTTCAACATCACTGGCGTGTAGGCCCGATTCTTGCACATCTTTTGGTATATATAACATTGATATTTGAAGCACCCCGGAGCTCGGTACAGACCTTAAAAGTTTGGCATTTTTTCGAAAAATCGATCCCAGCATAATCAAATGGTGTCTCGGACGCCACGAGATGCGACGTATATCTTTTTTACGATTCAGTAGCCAAAGTGCTTAAAAAATATAATAAGCATATTGTTTCAATCAATTTTCAGTGACTTTCCAAAGAAAAATCTGATAAGATCGTTATAAAATTCTGAGATTCTTAGAAGAAGTTGCACTTGGGGCTAAATATTATATTTCAATTTACCCCTCAAAATTTCGGGGAATAGACTTTCTTACAAGGTGCAAAATATCAGACCTACCTTATTTATCTAGGAGAACTCTAAATAATCACACCGTGTACATTGTACACTGTATGACTTAATTAAAATCAAACTATGTTTCATTTCCCATATCAGTTCTCGATCTATAAAGTAAACGAAATCACTTAGTAAAGTCCTCTACTAGAAAAAAGTTGCCACATAGAGCGATTTATTTTGAGTCCCTATCACTTCGAAAAAAAACCTTAACCAGAAGCGAAGATCTCTTTCATCAAAAAATAAAACAGCAATATTGATCCTTGCACTGTAACTTGACTTTTGCCCGCAATTTTCTCTCGCACTTTTGACAGCAAAAATTCAAAAATCTAGGCAATCACTCGTTGTTTATTTACATTTCCAGTCGCAGTTTCCACCAAACTGAACTTTCGCGCTTCAAAATTGCGAGTGACAGCTAAAAACAAGCGATAAACCTCGGCTCTCTTTGATCATTTTTGAGGAAATTTGATTTTTTCCAAGCCAGTTTGACAAGTCGCAATAGTGCGATCAATAGCAATAATTTAGTGCGTAGTCCAAGTTAGTGAGAGTTGCGCAATATAAAAATTATTAATAATGGAACTGATTTCAAAAGTATTCTTTTTTTCAAAGCTTCGGGGTAAATATTCCGAAAAACTCTACCCGTCAAAAATAATCCTCTGTTAGAGGATACAAAGAGTAGGTCGGCCTACACAAGTCATCTGTTGGAAACATGTTGACAAAGCGATGCATAAGGTTTGCATGCCCTGTGAGGCTGTTGCTGCGAAGTGGTTGTTCAAGAATGCTACACCGTTAAATACTGTAAGCACAGAATTAAAGGATGAATAGCACGTATTTACAATATGAAAGATGATAATGTTCTCATAAACATTGATGATCGTGCCAAAAAAAATAAAACGCATTACGCAAATGAATGACGAATTAGATTTTGCGCACTTCCAAACAAATAAAAAATAAATCAATGCGATTGTGCTTTTAAAACGAGCTCCAACATTTTTACCAATTCAGAGTATCGATTCACCTGAAGGGTAGGCTAACTCCTTCAATCTGAGAAAGTCATTTGAAATCATTGGTCCAAATTTGATACATTTTGGTGAGCGAGTCGGCTTCTCTCGCTCTTGGGGAAACATATAGGGGAAATAAACCCATTTTAAGCCTAATAAGCGGTCTTATTTGAATGATGCTGGATAATCTGGAGTGTTCCTTGAAATTCAATAAAACCAAGTACACCAACGAGTAGAGCAACTTTTTGTGAACATTTCTGTTTATTTTCACTTTTATTAAAAGTTATGCTATTCCTTTTACAAGCATTTTTAAAAAAATATTTCAAAAACGCATTCTAATCAGTCGTGTGCATTGGGCCACGCCCATTTTTCTATTCTCAGCTTAGTTCTTTTTTCTTCCAACGCTCGTTTGGGTCTGCTTCGTGCTGCCAAAATTGATGAAATTTTGAGCGAACACTCACGAAAAGTAGCATTTATAAAGAAAGTTTCCTGGCAACACCACAAGCGCTGCTGGTGGTGTTGGTGGCCACCTTTTGTTCTTTATTTGCCTTCGCTTCTCGCTCGGTTTTCTTCAGCCTTCGTTTGGAATGGGTGGTCAAAATTGAAACGTCAAAAGACATAGCGCATTTGTTTTTTTGATGGTGCTTGCTAATTATTCACATTTTTCGGGATTATTTTTCAAGTGAGTGACTAAGTAATGGTGAAAGGAACATGATGCCGGTAGTTGGAAGCAATTTTATATTTTAAGCGCTTTAAAATCGTTAGCGCAAGTGAAAAGATATTGATGGCGACTTTCGTTAAGCAGTCAACCTCTGATCTTGCGTGTGGATGTGTGTGCCACCAAAATGATGAGAAATGGTCTCGCAAAATAGAAATTATGATCAAAAGTGCATTAAATTTGATCTTTTTGGCCAGTGAGTGGCATACATTTGCGTGCTTACTCGAGGCGGTGCTGTTGCTGGTAAGTTTACAGCCTAAATAGTATTTTTGGAGCTTTAATCGAGCATCAAACTCTCCATATGACGAAGATAGGTGTTTGATTAGAAAGGGTATATTTCCCCTAGTTGCGTGCGCACAACAACCAAAAATCATTTAGTCAAATAAAAAAAAACTTATGCATCGCAAGAGTGACAAAGCTAAATTTAAATGAAACAAACAACAAACCATCGCGCAGCGATCGCGCATCGACTAAGCGACTTTGCGACTGACTGCGACAGCACTACCTTGGAACACTGAAATGTTTGGTTGACTTTCCAGAAAGAGTGCATATGACTTGAAAAAAAGAAAAGGGCGCTTCAAAATTGAGCCAAGAAATTGGTGAAACTTGGTGCAAGCCCTTTTATGGTCAAAAATATCGTTTAATTTGAATATTTTTCCTTAAAAAATAAATAAATTTAAGCAAACAGCTAAGTAGATGTCATCTACTCAAATCTACCCATAAGCACACCCCTGTTCAATTTTTTTCAGCCATAAGGGCGCCTCCAGCCAAATTTTCATATTGAGAATATCAATACAATTTTTTAAGTCGTAGGGGCGCCTCCAGTCAAATTTTCATATTGAGAATTTCAATACATTTTTTTAAGTCGTAGGGGCGCCTCCAGTCAAATTTTCATATTGAGAATTTCAATACATTTTTTTAAGTCGTAGGGGCGCCTCCAGTCAAATTTTCATATTGAGAATTTCAATACATTTTTTTAAGTCGTAGGGGCGCCTCCAGTCAAATTTTCATATTGAGAATATCAATACAATTTTTTAAGTCGTAGGGGCGCCTCCAGTCAAATTTTCATATTGAGAATTTCAATACATTTTTTTAAGTCGTAGGGGCGCCTCCAGTCAAATTTTCATATTGAGAATTTTAATACATTTTTTTTAAATCCTAGGGGCGCCTTCAGACAAACTTCGCTCCTCGACTTGGCGACTTTGCGACTGACTGCGACAGCACTACCTTGGAACACTGAAATGTTTGGTTGACTTTCCAGAAAGAGTGCATATGACTTGAAAAAAAGAAAAGGGCGCTTCAAAATTGAGCCAAGAAATTGGTGAAACTTGGTGCAAGCCCTTTTATGGTCAAAAATATCGTTTAATTTGAATATTTTTCCTTAAAAAATAAATAATTTTAAGCAAACAGCTAAGTAGATGTCATCTACTCAAATCTACCCATAAGCACACCCCTGCCCCACACAAAGGGAAGAAGTGAAAAGGGCTCAGAAGTGTGAAAGCGCTTCCATTTTGTTGAAATATTTAAGCTTACGCATACAGATGTCGCCCGCTCACCACCACCAGTCAGTATAGTGCAATAAATATCCGAGCGTGGCGCTGCTGATACGCTTCATTTTTAATGAATTGTTTAGACAGTCACTTTGGGCGGGCAACTGAATGCACAACTTTTTTTTATCCGGCAACTAAATTGAATATTCAATTTCGGAGACTGGTGCTGCGCAAACTTGCCCAGAGGTTGTTTTGCAGTTTGGAAAAGAAAATTTCAAAGACGAGCAAAATAAAAACTTTCAAAAGTGCATCGTTTGTTGTTTGCCGCCCGGAAATGAATTGCGCTTTATATTTTCTGCATCCGCGTTGGTTTATGTTTTCGAGTTGATTTGAGCGTATTTTTTTTGTTTTCTCGCTTTTTGCACGAAAAAAAGCAGCTTGGAAAGAAATTAAAATTCGCTTTTCCGTACTTCGTCTCTGGTGACGAACTGCACCCGCCTTAATTGAATATGCAACAGGGCTGCCAGTTTGGCAGCACTTTTCAGCGCTTCATGAAATATGCACGGCCCCCCAGCGGGTTGGCCTCCAGTTTGCATAAAGGGACACCAATTTTGGGGTTTGAAAAAATCTCAGAGACGCAACGATATTTTGAAGAATAACTTATTTGGAAATCAACTGTGTTTTTCTTAAATACTGAGAGATAGGAAAAAGTCAAGTGCAAATTTTTAAAACAATTATTTTATATCAAAAATATTATATCTGATAAAATGAACAGAAAAAAATGTAATTATACCTACACTTGTAATTCCACTTTACACATTAATTTAGATTAAGTTACATAGAAATATTCAAGTCTGATGCACACAAAATTTAAATTTAACCCATTTTTTACCCTCAGGTCCTCATGCTGCTATGTAATTTTATCATGCAATTAAGATTTCCAAATTCCAAAAGTCTCGACTTTTCGAACAAGCTTATCTTGAACATCAAACAATTTCATAATTTGAGGGGGAAAACAGAACGAATAATAGAACAGAAAAGGGGATTAGAATTAATTAATTGTCAAACAATAAAATCCCAGCTTTCCCAGGAATTCCCTAAAATCAAGCGGTAGTGTATTTTGGCACAAATATTTAGAAAATTTAATTAATATAATAAAAATAAACAAAATTCAATCACTTCAATTTACAGTCCATATTTAACTTAACAGCTCTTCTAAAAATTTTATGTCAAGATTTATTTGAGATAGTCTTAATTAATGTCTTGAGCTTGCAAGACGATATTATGGATTGAATTAAACTATTACATTTTTGGAAAGCTTTTTGAGGCATATTTGATGTAAACTTTTTCACATAGCTTTTGCAAATTACTTTTAAAATGGTTTTTATCTTAAACCTTAATATCTTTTTGCAACAGCCTCCAACACCCATACTCCTGAAGGTCAAAAGTTAGGGAATATCATGGACTATAAGCCTACGGTTTTAACTTTTTGGCCATTTGCATTTTTTCTCATAGTTTCACGATTTTTTCTATAACAAACTTTTTACAGCGTTAGTTTTTGTCCTGTAGGCCTCCATAGCGGCACTTTTAGGTCTCAATTTTGACATATTTGGAATCCTTGTGAAATTTCAGGGAGTTGTAAACTTGATTGGAAAAATGCCATTTAGAATGAATTAAAATATGTTTTAACAATTTGTGGGTTAAGGGGTGAAACGGGTGTGGCAGTGCGTGGCCGAATGGTTACCCTGTCCGCTTTGTAAGCGGATGATTCTGGGTTCGATTTCCATCTGCTCCAAACTTCCATCGGATGAGGAAGTAAAATGTCGGTCCCGGCCTTGGTTGTTAGGCCGTTAAGTCATTCCAGGTGTAGGAGTCGTCTCCATGCCATAAGTACAAACAACACACCAAACCAAGCCTACTCCGGTGGAATCGCTGGCGGCGGTTGGACTCGCAATCCAAAGGTCGTCAGTTCAAACACTGGGGTGGAAGGTTCCTTGGAGTAAAAAGAGGTTTGGGTGCTCTCCCCATTCAAGCCTTCGGACTCCTAGGTTCGAGCAGAAACTTGCAATAGAGACCACAAAAGACCCGGGGGTCGTTAATGTGGATGGTTTGATGTTTTTTTTTTGATTTTTGGGGTGAAACGGGTATATGCCTACTTGATACAGCATTTGACGTATTGATCACAGGGTAAATAAGATCTATTTGTTTTTTCAAGAACGTTTAATTTGATTATTTTTTAAATCAAATTTACAACTCCAATACTTCTAACAGGTCAAAATTGAGACCAAAAAGTGCCGCTATGGAGGCCTGCAGGGCAAAAACTAACGTTGTAAAATGTGTGCTACAGAAAAATCGCAAAACTATGAGAAAAACTGCGATTGGCCAAAAAATCAATACCGTAGGCATATAGTCCATGAAATTTTCTAACTTCTGATCTATATGAGTATGGGTGGTTTTAAAAAAATCCATTTTCAACAGTAATTTGCAAATTCTATGAGAAAAAGTCAAACCAATTCTGGATGTCTATGGCACATTGTAAAGTGCTTCAAAGACCTTTCGAATGCATCTAAGAGAGTTAGAATTAATGAAGTTTTACGGAAATGCGAGCAATTTTAAGATTTTTTATGTTTATTGGACCTCAACCATTACTCGAGACAGGGTTGCCAGATCTTCAATGTTTTAGACTCCAACCAACCAACCAACGATGGGTTAAATAATTGATCCGGACATCGTTTAAGTGTGATCCGGCTTAAAAAAAAGTACATAAATATCACATAAGTGGTCATAACTTGAGACAGGGTTGCAAGATCGTTAATATTTTGGACTCAATGAAAAGATCTTTCGATTATGTTTCAAAAGATACAAACATGATGATATTTGGTGCGATTTCCTGCCATTTTTTCAACTTCCGAAAATCTTTGAAAACACATTTTTATACATAACTTTTGGAGTACATATCGCAACTTCATAAAAATCAATAGGTTCGTATGTGACCTTAGAGCAATTCCAGCTCAAATCAGGAATTTTTCTGGTACTTTTGTACCCGACCCTCTCCGATTTCTTTTTTTTTGTGTATATGGAGCCAATAGTACTTGAAAATAACATTTGAGAAAGGCGTAAGGTATTTAAATATTTTTGTATTTTGCAATTTAAAAATTACTGTATCTCGAAGCCGTTGCGTCGTATCAAAAAGTGGTCAAAGACAAACTTGTAAGAAATTGGACGGGCTTTCTGAAAAAATACACTGAAACAAAAATACACGCCAATTCTATGAGATTTTTTGATTTTTAAGTCTAAAACTTAAATTTAAGGGTGATGTCACGATTTTTTTTCGTTCAATATTTTTGAGGAAATAGCCTATGATGTTACCAAAAGACTGACGAAAAATGCAGGATGGTATGTCTCTCCTAAAAAAAACAAAAATCATTTACTAAAACTGTTTTTTTGAAAAGTGGTCTAAACGTCAAAATTTTTAAAAACTGGTAGTGGAAATCGATTTCCCAGACAATTTTACATAAAAGTCTCCATATTGACTATTGTCCTATGTCCAATCCTTGGGAAGATAAAGCGGTTTTAAAAATAAAAATGTTGAAAAAACGGGTTTTTTGTGGTTTTTAGCAATTTCTATATGACCGACTTGGTTTTTCAGTCTCGTAAATATTTTTAACGGATAGCTCGTCCAATTTCCCATAAGTTTGCTTGTGACAGCTTTTTGATTTGACTCGTTTTGATATTTACGTAAGCTAATTTACTATCCAGGTTTCTACCACACTGAAAAAAATATTCTATTTTCATTTATTAGCAATGTAATTAAGCTTATACCTGTAAGCCCTTACATCCAATTGAAATGCTGTCAAAGACAAACTTATGGGAAATTGGACGAGCTTTCCGGTAAAAATATTTACGAGACTGAAAAACCAAGTCTGTCATATAGAAATTGCTAAAAATCACAAAAACCCCGTTTTTTCAACATTTTTATTTCTAAAACCGCTGTAACTTCGCAAGGATTGGACTTAGGACGGTGGTCAATATGGAGACTTTTATGTAAAATTGTCTGGGAAATCGATTTCCACTACCGGTTTTTAAAAATTTTGACGTTTAGACCACTTTTCAAAAAAACTGTTTTAGTAAATGATTTTTTATTTTTTTAGGAGAGACATACCATCCTGCATTTTTCGTCAGTCTTTTAGTAACATTTTAGGCTATTTTCTCAAAAATTTTGAACGAAAAAAAATCGTGACATCACCTTTAAATTTAAGTTTTAGATTTAGAAATCAAAAAATCTCATAGAATTTACGTGTATTTTTGTTTCAGTGTATTTTTTTCAGAAAGCCCGTCCAATTTCCTACAAGTTTTTCTTTAACCACTTTTTGATACGACGCAATGGATTCGAGAATCAGTAATTTTTAAATTGCAAAATACAAAAATATTTAAATACCTTACGCCCTTCTCAAATGTTATTTTCAAGTACTATTGGCTCCATATACACAAAAATGGCTTAGATAAGCCTAGGATAACATGTCTACAAAGTTTCATTGAAATCGGAGAGGGTTGGGTACAAAAGTACCAGAAAAATTCCTGATTTGAGCTGGAATTGCTCCTTAAACAAAATGGAATGCAACTGATTTGACCAAAATCGGTTTAGCCAGTGCTGAGAAAACTCAGTGAGAATTTTTGTCATACACACACACACACACACACACACACACACACACACACACACACACACACACACACACACACACACACACACACATTTGTTCAGTCTTCGATTCTGATTCGATAGGTATACATGAAAGTGGATCTACGAGCTTTCTGAGAAAAGTTTAGTTTTGGAGCAGGATTTTAGTCTTACCTCAGTGAGGAAAGCAAAATATAGGTAATCGATCTGAATTTGTGTATCTGTAATATAAAAATTTAATATCAACAAATTTAGAAGGGCAACAGACCAGAGCAGTTTTGTTTTTGAATTCTGAAATTCATTTTATGATAACACAGAAATTCATGTTAAAGCAAAGAAGGGTTTAAATTAGGACCATTATGTACATTAATTAATTGACTGTCTACAATATTTCAATTTTAAGGTTGCTTGATTGCTATATAAATTTTGACAGTTGTTTTTTTTTACAGATTTGTGTTGAACAATTTGATAACTTGTTAAAATAAAAAAAAAAATATTTTAATTATCTGAAAGTTTAAGTCAATTCAAAACTTTCTTACATTTTTTGTATCGTTTATGAGCTCTATATTCGTGTTTCTAATGATGACTTAACTACAGTTTAAAATATGGTTACCAAAAAGACTGGAAAACTCTATGTCCAAAATGTTGTAGATTGAACAGCCACACTAGTATTAAAGTGACGTTTAATTTAAACATGTCCCTTTCCTAGAAATGCTCTGAACATGGCAATTTCCATCCCGAAACTGTCGTCACTTTCGGCAACTTTCAACCATTCAGGGTGACCCTTTTTCGTGTAGTGGAATTAACTCACCACCAATAAAAGAGAGAAAAACTGCCATAAAAAACAACTAAACTTATCTTTACTTCATTTCCAGTGGAGAGGTAGATTCATTCGATTGTTGCGGATCATCCTTCCATCTCCCAGCCAACTCGAAAAAGGGGTAAACTTCTTATCTGTCCCAAATCCCCCCAGCGCCGTGTCATCGGGGATGACCTTCGTGTACAATACACCCCTGCTGATAGTCCCAGCTTGCCTCCAGACAACTAACCCAAAAGTGGTACCTACCCAGAAAGTCAAAGTTTTTTCTGCTAGAGAGCTCTTTCCCATCACGCCACAATGCTCATAAACATAAAACACACACCACCACTCTAATTTCAACTCCCCCTTCCTTTTGTCGCAGAGAAAACACTTTTTTCTAACCCTCCCGCCCCTGGGGCACATGGTTCTGGGCCTGGCCTTAAGCTGGAATAAAGCTGGAGAGGCTGGCTGGTGTCATGAAGCGAGTGCACTCCTCATCCACTTCACCCCCACTTTAATGACGACTCGACTCATCTTCATCTTGCGCGGCGTGTGTTCTTCCAAAAGGGAGGGGGGGGGGGAGGTTAGGGTTTCCCTGGAGGGGGGAGGGTGGTCCTTTTCCCTGCGGCAAAAGTTGGTCGTTGTCTGTGGTGGGAGGGGGGGAGAAAATGAGTAAAATGCTGGCGCAGTGCTTTTGAAGAGTAAAAGTACATAAAAATTAAACACACTTTGCCAGCAAAATATTCAGACACTCACAAAGTTAAGGGTTTTAGGAGGGGTTTGGATGTTTAGGGAAATGCAATGTGTAGTATGATTAAAAATTACTTGAAATCGTAAAAAATATATTTTTTCAACACTCCAAAAAAATATTTTGTCTTTAAATCATCATATAATTTTATTTAAGTAATCACCCAAAAAAAAATTAAATGCAAACAGTATCAATTTTATACAACTCTCCCCTGAAAATATTTTCCGCAACCCTCAACCAGCACTCCCCGCACGAAGTGCAAAATGAAAACTTTCCAAGCGTTGATTTCCTTTTTAATTTTCATCGCCGCAGTAACTTTCACTTTGAGCGATGGGCGGATGAAGCAAAAAAAAAGGAAGGGGAGGGATGAGGTCTTTAATTTGTCGTTGGTACTTTCTTTTCTTTTTTTTCCTTTTCTTTTTTGTTTCCACACAACTGCAGTTTCTGGGGTTGTCTTTGCTGGAGGGGGAAATTTGTACACATGTGGTGATGAGTAAATTTACAAAATTTGACTAATGGGGGCTCGGTGAAAGTTGGGTAGCAATGAAGCTCATTTTTAATAATTGATTTCAAAAAGGGCTTAGCAATAGGGCGTCCAATTTCCCGGGTTTTGAATTTCCCGGGAAACGGGAAAAATATTTTTGGAATCCCGGGAATTCCCGGGATCCCGGGAAATTTTTGAATCAGTAATAAAATCTTTGTTTCATTATATTTGTTATGTTTTCAAGCTTAAAACCATATAATTAGCTTAATAATATCAAATGGTGATAATCCTCACTTCAATCTAAACAAAGACGACAGTTTTAAAATAGCCTAAAAGATTTTTTTTTTTGTCTTTGTGGTGTTTAGGATTTTATATCAACTACTATTTTTAGTTCCAGTATGATTAATTATTTTTTTATTTGCGAATCAAATTACATAATTCTTGAGTTTTTATTGAAAAGGTCCAATAAGCTTTTGTCTTCCATATATTCATAGGACCTATTCAAAAAAACTGTGGAATTCTTTATATTTTTTTATATATATTTTTATATGACATGACTAAAACAGCTTAAAAAAATTATATTATATGTCTAAAAAACAAAAAACGACAATAAATAAAATGATACCAGTCAATGTAAAATTTTAGATATGTTTTGAATTCATTGTTTTATTTAAAATATATTTTACAAATTATCTTCAAGTTACTACCGCCAACCGAGGGAAAATCAGAATTTATATTTTAGAGCAATATAATTGGAAGTACAAATTGTTTTGTTCTGTTCCTGTTTTAACCGAAGTCATCCAAAACGTCATGCAATTATTTTTTGCTTTAATAGCTGTATTTATTCGTTACATTTGTACTTATTTGCCCTAGATGCCGGTGTTTGATTATAAATAATTTGATATGAGATTGTTTTTTTTTTAAATTTAAAATCGAAAATATACGTAAATATATCCAGTCTTTAAACAAAATAAAATAATAGAGAAAAAATGTAAAGCACTAGGCTTTTTGCGGACCTGTTAATTAAAATTATAATATTTTTTCCTAAAAAGCCAATTTAATGCTGAGATTTGCTGAATACAAATAATAATTCATTCTATTGTTTTACTATTTTCACAACCAAATCTGAATTTCCAACCAATATGATTTTTTTTCAATTTCGGGAATTCCCGGGACAAATTATAGAAAATCCCGGGATTCGGTTTTGGAAAAATCCCGGGATTTTTGTCCCGGGAATTCCCGGGATGGACGCACTACTTAGCAATTCTTCGAAGAATGAGAATTGTATTGATTGTTTTTACTGAAGCTTTGGAAGTATGTATTTTTTACAGAGCAATTTATTTTTCAAACTTCGGATAACGATGATTTAGTGCAATATTTTCAAATCTTGTATGGCGAACCAATATTAATGTCTTCTTTAATGCTAATAGAACACACAAAGTTTTACAAAAAAATTACAATTTTCAATAAATTAGCTATTTTTTGGGAGTTTTGATTTATGAAACAAAAAAAAATTTGGCATTATTAGTCAATGCCTAATACAATTTTGGTATGTTTGAAAAAAAAATAAAAATATTATTCAAAAATCGGTATTTTGAGAAAAAAGTAAATTTGCTCAACATTTCTTTTAAAAACCGAGAGAGAAACGATGCTTCCTAAGTATCAACAAAATAGCATACATTAATCGAAATTCGAGTATTCGATTAAACACTTTTCTCAAATTTTATAAACACACTGACATTTTAAATAATACAACACACTCATTTAAGGAAGAAGAAGTGGAGCCTAACATTTCAAGAGGGCACATAACTTTTATAAAAAATAGCGTTTCCCTTTCACTCAAATGACAGTTTAGATTAGGTGCGAAAGGGACACACTCTTGTTTAAAAAAGTTATGTGCCCTAATGAAATGGCAAGCACGAAGTGTCGTCCTAAAACCTGTCAAATAATGCAAATATCAAAATCTTTTTCAGATCTTTTTTTTGTTGCATTATTTTAAATCAAATACACATCGATTTATCAAACATTAAGTTATTAAGTGAATTTGAAAAAAAAACACAAATCAAATATTTTTTCAAATAAACAAGAACAAGTGTTCATACAAAGTTAATTTTCCGATCGGTTGTAAAACTTTTTCTCAAGCAAAAAAAACAATTGTTTAACTTTTTGATTGGTTTATTTTGTTCAAAAGCTTAAATAAACATTTCAAATCATTCACGCAAAAAGTACAACAAAAAATAAAGAAAAGAAAGAATTAATTGTATTAAAGTACACAGAAAAAAAAATGATGGTAATATTCATCAGGAAATGGTGACAGATTTTGTGGCCAAATAAACGATAAATTTTACCCCAGAAAATGATGAATTTTCATCAGTTTTTGATGAATATTCATCAGGTTCACATTTTTACACATTTTTATGTGATATTACTCAAAAAAGAAGGTAATATTCAACCTACCAAATTTTCAACATTCCAAAATTCAACTTTTATTTTCTGTGTAGTTCATTGTTATTTTCTACAACTCACAGCATTTTCCTAGTAACACAAATTTCAAAAGCTCAACAACACAAAAAAAAAGTTGAATTTTGGAAGATTGAAAATTTGGTAGGTTTAATATTGCATCTTTTTTGAGTAATATTACATGGTGCTGTGCTAAAAGTGTGATTGATAGTTTGCTGTGATCACACCGACCACACAGAAAAAAAATGATGGTAATATTCATCAGGAAATGGTGACAGATTTTGTGTCAAAAAAAATGTGTAATATTACATCAGTAATTGGTGAATTTTCATCAGTTTCTCATGAATATTCATCAGGTTCACACTTTTACACATTTTTTGAGTAATATTACTCAAAAAATAGGTAATATTCAACCAACTAAATTTTCAACATTCCAAAATTCACCTTTTTTTTAGCTGTGTAGCATTTTATTCATTGAACTATATTTTTACTTTTCTGATAAGGGGCGAGCCACAAACCACGTGGACACTTTTTCAAAAATCTCAACCACCCTCCCCGAGCTGTTAAGTAGGAGCTTTTCTGTCAAGAAGGACCGCGAGGATAATTTTTCAAAATTGATTTAAAAATCCATTTTAAACTCTTTGTGGTCGTACAAAGGGTCATTGTACTCAGAAAAATAAGCTTTATCGCTGTAAACAATAATATCAGCAATCTAAGCTTCATTTTAGGACCCAATTTTCCATACAAAAAAAATTGTATGGATCGTGGAAAATCGCCATAAACCCCCCCCCCTCCCCCAAAGTGTCCACGTGGTTTATGGATGGTCCCTAAGCACAATTGAAATGAAGAACGCGTTTAATTTTTTTATAAATATTAAATAACATATGTATTTTCTGAACCCAAAAAATAACATCAAATTAAGCATTCAAAAAATTGTTAAAAATCGCTTACAATTTTGATATTTCCAAAAAATATTCACCCTTTTCCCGAATTCCACTGAGAAATCGCGAAAAAAGATCTGGGTCATCAAAATCAATAAAAGTCCTGGTGCCCAATTCCGATAACCTCGTTTGGGAGACTATCGCCCACGGTCCATCACGGCTGGTGATGAAACCAATCGGAGTGGATATAGAAAAAAAATTCTGTTGGCCTGACCCAGGGTAATTGCACAGCATCATGCTGGACAGTAAAAAAAACTGTGATTTTTAATGATTTTTTTTTTCAAATGGCTTCAAAATACTTTTACTTTACAAATGGGTGGAATCGCATTTTTGGGGAGCATTCTTTTATTACGTAACGCAAAAAATCGGATTTTTAGACCCCCTCCCCCCCCCCTCGTAACAAAATGTCCATTAGGGTGCCCAGAAAAAATGACCCCCTGCTCCACAAGCGGAAAACGGTTTTTTGGGTTATTTCAAGCAT
Organism: Culex pipiens pallens; assembly: GCF_016801865.2. Taxonomy (NCBI): domain Eukaryota; kingdom Metazoa; phylum Arthropoda; class Insecta; order Diptera; family Culicidae; genus Culex; species Culex pipiens. The sequence goes on along the minus strand of NC_068937.1, from coordinate 92,457,711 downwards.
CTGTGTAAATTTTGAGTGAAATTGTATGAGATTAACCCATTGATACCCGAGCCTAAAGTTGGCGAAAAAAATGTTTTGCATACAAAATTGACTTTTTTAAATCGCTAATAACTTTTCAGGATCGAGTTTTACAGCTTTGGTATGTTCTACAAAGTTGTAGAGCATCAAATTTTCAATAATAATTTCACTTTTGGGAATGTTTGGATGGAAGTTGCCCACTGTGCAGACCAAACCGTAAGAAACTTGGGTTTTCCATACATTTTTTGATTTTTTCCATACAAATTTCTCCTCTGAGTATCAATTGGTAAATGATGACCGATTTTGCTCATATTTGGCCCAGAGTCCTAAAATAGGTCAAGGAACAATATTCAGCTTGTGGAGCGAGGTTTTGAAAAAAGTCCCATATTCTGGGCACCCTAATGTCCACACAAATTTTAAAAATTTTGTATGGAGCGTAACACGACCACCGACCTCCCCTCTCCCCCAACTGCGTACTCTTTGAGAGGACAAATCAAGACAGAAAAAATCTTTCTTTATGTATTGTTTAGCTTGAAATTTGAAAATCCCTCGGAATTAACGGCTAATTTCACGAGAAATCATTCTCTCAATGATTTCTTTTGGATAATTCGGGTCTGCTTTTGATTTGCAACCATTTTTAACTGTGTAACGTGAAAAACATCCAGTAGATCGACCGATGGCCGATGGGGTAGCTAATCACGAAAATCGGAACTGTCGGAGGGAGAGCCGGCGACGGAGGACGTGGCGAAATTATCCAATCATCTCCTATTACGGCTCGTTTTCCCGTTGTTTTTTTTTTTTGTCCGATGCCGATGGAATCGTTCCGAGCCACGCAGATTCCGGTGGACTAACCTACTCCCCTGGGGAAAAGGGACACAGGACCGGCTACGCATAAAGAATTCAAAAATATGCTCACATAATCCCATAAATTAATATTCTATTGATTTAATTATGTTTTTTGCTTGCTTGCTCGCTCGGGTACTTGCTTCGCAAATTTATTTGTACATGTGCCATGCTTTTGGTTCAATTTGTGTTCTGTGTGAGTGTTGGTGTGTGGAAAATCGGTACCGCAGACGCAACATTTTTCCGAGGGTTTGGGACATACAACGTTTGCTGAATGAATAATCAGAGGACAGAAAGAAAAATAAAAACGAACACAGACAAGCTCCCGTTCTACGGAATGTGTTAGTTTGGTTGAGTTTTTTTTTTCGCAACTTTCAGTTAGAACTTTGATCATGCACAAAAAAAAGGGTACAGAAAATTCGGCTTATTATTATTTTTTATTTTTTTGCTGAAAGGGGAGCGAAAATTAAACGTTCACTAAACGAGGTTGGAATTTGAAACTAGTGCGAGGGGGATTACATTGCAGAAAATTACACCAGTTTTTGGGACGTGTTGGTGAGACGGGGGGATTACATGAATTAGTTGAGAACTGCACGTAGATGGTTTTATTATTGCGTCAAATTCAACTAGAAATTAGATATTTAAAACTCAAAGCTGCCAAAATCGTCTCATTGCCAACATCAAAAGAATGCAAAAGCACAATCATTGGTGTTTATCAATATCTCGAATCCTATATATAGAAGTCTTTCTGAAGTTTATGTGTGTGCAACCAAGGCAGTTGTTGTCTTCTTATCTCAAAATTGACAAACTTACGGACCCAATTCTGCAACAATCTGATTGTAAATATAGTCAAACTTTGTTGTGAATAACTTTGAGGACAATACTTTAGGGGATGAACAAAAGAACATAGAGCAATTCTCTACGAAATTGGTCTTTTTTTAATTTTAATTTTTGTATTTTTTAATCCGGCTAAAACTTTTTTTGGTGTCTTCGGTATGCCCAAAGAAGCCATTTTGCATAATTAGTTTGTCCTTATAATATTCCATACAAATTTGGCAGCTGTCCATACAAATATGATATATGAAAATTCAAAAATCTTTTTTTTTCGAATGAATTTTGTGATCGATTTGGTGTCTTGGGCAAAGTTGTAGATATGCATAAAGAATACACTGAAAAAAAAATGATACACGGTAAAAAATTGTGTTTTTTAATTTCACTTTTGTCGCTAAAACTTGATTTGCGATAAAAAAAGGCCAACTTTTCAGAAATTTTCAGATTGTGCATAAAATGTTATGAACCAAGTTTTGAATTTTTTAACCAAAACTGTTTTTTTTTTTTCAAAAATCGAAATATTGGTCGCAAATTTTTTTAGTACTTTAGTAAAGTCATCCCACATATTCGGAACACCCACAATTCGGAACACTTTTGTGATAATTTGTCAATAACATGTCAAATACAGCTTTTCTGTCGACCCTACTATATTTAGGACCTTTATTTGGACATTCTCTTGCTATTTCACTAGTAAAAGTAGTACTTTTTGAACAAAAAACCTCATTTCCAGACTATTTTATCCAGAGCAGCAAAACACTGCCTCCAAATTGCCTGTTTCATAATTATGGGATGTTATTGTGCCTCCCACAATTGTGGAACACCTGAATTTAACTGATATTTTCACAAAAAAGTTATCGAAAAAAAAAACATAACTATGCTTGCATTTCGTTGGTTTCAGTGCGTGAAGTCATTTTTTTTGTAAAAATTATGTACTCATGGAGAGAACCAAAGTTTGTTTACATCCCTAAGAAAATAGTGATCCGAATTTGTGGATTTCAAGGGTCAAAATTTTTCTTCAAAAACTTGATATAAAAGTTAAAATTTACAGTTGTTTGATACAGCAAATAAAAGCAAAAAAGGAAATGCAAATCGTTAAGTTCAATTATCAATTTTCTATGATTTTTTGAACATTGGCCGATTTGTAAACTGTTCAGAATATGAGGGATGACTGTACTTTAGTGAAATTTTGATAAAGTGCACCGTTTTCATGTTATAGCCATTTTAAGGTAATTTTTTTGAAAATAGTCGCAGTTCTTCATTTTTTAAAATTAGTGCACATGTTTGCCCACTGTTGAAAATAATATTGAATAATATTGTAATATTGAATGTTTGGAACTTTTGAAATGTTAGTCTTGATTTTAAAAAAATAAAATTTAAGAAGAAAATATTGTTTTCGGAAAGATCGGAAAATTTCACGAATGTTTCATATTTTAACATTGAATATCGGACCATTAGTTGCTGAGATATCGACATTAGAATATGGTGGATTGTTTGGGTGAGACTTAGAAAACATCAATTTTCCTGTTTTTAAACACTTGCATGGCAATATCTCAGCAACTAAGGGTCGTATCAACAAAATCCGAAAAAGCAAAATATAGAGAATTTTCTCAGCTTTTCAAAAATATGTTGTTCAAAGGTGGGCAAACATGTGCACTAATCTTAAAAAAAATGAATAACTGTGACTATTTTCAAAAACGTTACCTCAAAACGGCTATAACATGAAAACGATGCACTCTATCAAAATTTCACTAACGTACTTTTTGATTAGAAATTCGACTTTACATCGAAAAACAACTCGATCAAAGATTTTTGCACAATCTGGAAATTGGGTTCTAAAGCCCTATGTTAATTTTTATGTACAACGGTAAAAAACACGATCAAAAACAATTTCTGATCACTTTTTTTCATTTTAATGCAAAAAAAAATAATGACAAGACAACATTTTTTCGATGGATCAACTATGGTCCCCTTGGAACGAGCTGTCAAGAAGGAACTTTTCTGTCAAGAAGGACCGCAAGGTTAGTTTTTCAAAATTTATTTAAAAATCCATTTTAAACTCTTTGTGGTCGTACAATGGGTCATTGTACTCAGAAAAATAAGCTTTATCGCTGTAAACTATAATATCAGCAATCTCTGGGAAGTTGGCATTTGATGTCCCCAAAAACATATGTATAAAATATCAAAAAAAAAAAAATGAAAAAAGGGTAGTGACAAAAAGTGAAATCAAAAATATCTATACCTGGGTGCAGAATAGTGGTTCGCAAAGCGGCCTCAATTTAGAACTGTCAAAGCGGAACCAATTTACTGTTTGCAAAATGCTACCAAGAAGTGGCAAGTATTGTGATCGATCTATAATTTATTTTGTTTTGTCATCACGTGGAAAACAAAAAAGGCCTCTTTTGGCTTCCCATCGTTTAGTCTACGAAGAAAAAAGCGCAAAGCACTTAATTTTTCAGCGAAAACTTTAATATCAACAGATCCTAATTGTTTCAAAACAATTCACTTAAGCAGCAAAAAATATGTCACGCTTGAGCTTGAACATAGCCTTCTACTTTGTTTATGTTTACAGCTGTAGTGCAGCTGTATTAGTGGGGAGCAGTGGAGAGCTTTCAAAAATCACGTTACGCAGTCTGTCTTTTCAGCACCCAGATCTATACCTACAACTTCGCCGAAGACACCAAATCTATCACAAAATTCATTCAAAAGATTTTACAGATTTACAGATACAGATTTTTGAATTTTCATATATCATTTTTGTATGGACAGCTGCCAAATTTGTATGGAAAATTATGCGTACAAACTTATGATGCAAAATGGCTTTTCTGGGCATACCGAAGGCACCAAAAAAGTTTCACAGAGAATTGCTCCATATTGACAGTTCCCGTAGTTTTGATGATACTAAAATGTCTGTAAAAAAATCTTAGTGAAAAGCTCTGATTCTGATTCCCTCAATTGGGTGTTAAAGCCCTATGTAAATTTTTATGTACAACGGTAAAAAACACGATTAAAAACAATTTCTGATCACTTTTTTTCATTTTAATGCAAAAAAAATATTGACACGACAACATTTTTTCGATGGATCAACTATGGTCCCCTTGGAACGAGCTGTCAAGTAGGAACTTTTCTGTCAAGAAGGACCGCGAGGTTAATTTTTCCAAATTGATTTAAAAATCCATTTTAAACTCTTTGTGGTCGTACAAAGGGTCATTGTACTCAGAAAAATAAGCTTTATCGCTGTAAACAATAATATCAGCAATCTAAGCTTCATTTTAGGACCCAATTGCCAAATTTTTTTACGATGATTTTTATTTATCTCGTGTTCAGGAGGTCTTTTTGAGCAAATTTTGTTCTACGAAAAACTTAAACCTTGTCTCCGCTAACAATGAAACAAAACTGTGTTTTTTTTTTCCTGCGAAGTTAATTGACAAACATACTAATAGCATACTAATAGCAGCTGTAGCTGTAGCGCTGAACTTAAATCTTCAGCAATATAATTTTCAACACAAATTAATTGTCGGAAAATGCAAGACATTTCCTTAAACTGGCAGTTTAAGTTTCATCGCTCTCGCGGGGGCGTCTCGCTCTACGACATGAATAACGCGCGCATTTTGCAAAGGTGTGAAATTTCACTGGAACGGAAAGTAGCTTAGCCCCGGCAAAACTCAACTCGTCAAAAGCAGTCGCTCTTGGAGGTGGAAAATTTTCGGGAAATTGTTGAAATACTTTTGCCCCTTTGGCATTACACGGGCGCGGCTACAGGGTAAGATTTGGACGACGCGCAGAGGTGGATTTGGGATTCGGAGCTAGTTGAAATTAAAGCTAGTGAGAAGCGTACCTTTGAGAGGCGAGGTTTTGCCCCGAGAAATTCTAATTCGTGTCATTTGGCGTGCCAAAAAGATGTTCCGCGAAGGAATGAGGGGGGTTCACCGGAATTGAGATGGTATTAATTACCAATTAATTAGTGGCTCTGACACATTGGCCAATTATTTCTGAGTTTTGGAGAATGCACGCGGCTGAAAACAGTATAGGCCGTAGGTCATAAATCTAATCATTAGGCCACAGCCAAATATCAAGCTCTGCTCAATTATCGACCCAATTTTGGAGCTGCTGTGGTGCACTTCCAGCGCCGTCCAGGCGACGACGTCAAAGTGACGCAAGAGGCCACCACTAATGTCCTCGAAATGTCAAACGGTTTTATGGACTTTTTGGACATTTCTCGCACGTCGTCCCATTAGTTGCGTATATTTTCAAGTGCACTTTGGCACATCATTAGTGCAGTCGCAGTTCGTATGTAACCAGTTCGTTAAGGGGTCGTGCATAAACCACGTGGCCTTTTTTTGGAGAATTTTTGACCCCCCCTCCCCCCTCATGGTTTTTCGTGGTTTCACGCCAACCCCCCCCCCCCCCCCCGTATATGGCCACGTGGCTTTTTCCTCCCAGGTGAAAAATCTTAAAAAAAACAAAATAAGTATAGATTTCAAAAATGTTTATCCACAAATGATGTACCGTCAGTGGTGGTGACTTTTGGTCAAAAAAGTTCATTTTTAGAGCAGGATTATAGCCTTACCTCAGTGAGGAAGGCAAAACGTTATTACTGTTGTTATTTTAACACAATAAAATCATTTCAAATTATATCGAAATAAATAATGTTGGGGAATGCTCGTGAATTTACCAACATTTTCCCAGAATATGGCTAGTATAATCACACCGTTCATAAATGCCAATCGTTTTAAAATTAACTCAAACTCACCCTTTAGAGGGGGTGACATTGGGTCAAATAGAAAACATTTTAATTTGTGAAGGTGCTGTAACACCATTAAAACCAATTTAATAATATATATTTAAAAAAACAGAAATTCACTTAAAAGTGTGAAAAAAGTATGATATCACAAAGTTTAAGGTAAATAATAACAGTATAACAATTTATTGAAATGGTACAGAAAGTAAAAAATACTCTCAACAAAACAAGCAACTTAGTAAAACATATGTATTCAAAATTATGGAATTGCAGTGCAATTAATTGCATCCAGAATAAATATGCTTTAAGAATTAAAGCTATTTTGATATATAAACAGCATTCATGATTTGATTTAAATGCGCTTTTAAATATTTTCTTAAAATCGAAATTAATTAAATAGAAAAGTTTTGTTTCAGGAAAAAAATATTTTCATTTTATTTTAAGGGAAATATCTAGTTATGAAAGCTCCTAGTTAATATTTATTTTATTCCAAACATTCATAAAAATCCAAACTAAAGCATTTTTTCATTTTAATTAAGCATGATTGATTCCAATGATTCAGTTTGTCCAAAAAAGTCGAGCAAAGTAATTTTTTTCTCCATACAAGAATCAGAGGCAGGGACAAACATTCAATATTACGACCTTTTGAAATGTTAGTCTTAATTTAATTTTTTTGAAAATATTGATTTCGAAAAGATCGGAAAATTTCACGAAAGTTTTATTTATAAACATTGAAAATCGCACCATTAGTTGCTGAGATATCGACATAAGAAAATTGTGGGTTGTTTGGGTAGTAAACATCCATTTTTCTGTTTTAAATTCTTTGCATGGCAATGTCTCAGCAACAAAGCAACAAAGAATTTTCTCAGCATTTCAAAAACATTTTTTTTCAAAATTGGGCAAACATGGGCAGCAAAAGTTACCTAAAAATAGCTATAACATGAAAACGGTGCATTTTATGAAAATTTCACTAAAGTACTTTTAGATTGCAAATTCGATTTTACATCGAAAAATAAAATTGAAATTAAGTTGCGGTCAACATTTCGATTTTTTTTTAATCAGTATTGATTCAAAAATTAATAACTCAAGCAACGATTTTTTGCCCGTTCTGGAAATTTCTGAAAAGCTGGCAAAATAAAAAAAAAGTGTTTTTTTGCAAATCATGTTTTAGTGACAAAAAGTGAAATTAAAAATCAGCAAAGTAAATTACCATTTATCATTTTTTTCAGTGTAGTCCTTATCCATACCAACAACTTTGCCGAAGACACCAAATCAACCAAAAATTTCTTCAAAAGATACAGATTTTTTAATTTTCATTGCTGCAAAATTTGTATGGAAAACTATATGGACAAACTAATGATGCAAAATGGCTTGGGCGCCAAAAAAGGTTTCAGACGGATTAAAAAAATCAAAAATAAAAATTTAAGAATAAAGACCGATTTTGTATAGAATTGCTCGAAAATCGATTTCATGTCTTTGGAAAAGTTGTAGACAACGCTTGTTTAAGTCTTACTCTTATTTAAATTGATTTTGCTATCGACTACGTGTTTTGATAAATTTAAAAAAGATTGAGCTAAAATTTGGAATTTATTTTACATTTTTTTTTCAGTTGTTTAAATAGGCAATTATCTACGATTTAAGATTTTTGATCCAACTTTTGGTTGCTGAGATATTACCTCAAAATAAATACAAAAAAAAAATTAAATAAGTTAATTTATCAATCTTTTCAATATCTTTGAAATAATTACCACTGGGACGCCCAACGCATGTCCAATATACACGGATGCCAAAACCTCCCTAAAACGTTGGAACGGTAACTTCAACTCACAGGTTTTCGGGCTTGTCTCCGCGGATTTTCGAGCGATTTTTTTAACTAGAGCAAACAAAAGTTGGAACGACGTTTTTGATGGCATAAATTACAGATTTTATCAAATCGAGTTCTGCAAAGTTTAAGGATCATCTAGACATCCTTATAATTCACCCAAAAAAAAAAAAAAAATGTCCCGGTTGGTTGAGTTATGCCCGAGAACCAGCGAGTTGAAAATATCGTTCCATCTTTTTTTAAGGAGTTTTATTTATGTTGATCTTTAACGGCATTGTATTGAAATTTATTTCACAAATTGATATCGGCATTTAAAAATGAAGTGACTCTTTAAAACTTAAATTATTTTAATGTGTCTATATATTTGAGTGGTTTTATCTCAAATATGAAGTTGAGGGTATAGTATATTTTCTCAGCTTAAAGAAAAACTAATATTTTCAGGAAAGGGCACCTTTGGCCCCTATTTTTTTAATCTTTAAATTAATTGAGAAACAAAAACAATGTTTGCTTGAAGCTCGTTTTTTACTCTAAAAATCTAAAATATTTGCCCATGTTTCTCTTTGGCTCAAGAGATGGTCCCTATTAACATACAAAGAAAAACAAAAAAAAATGCCTACAACTTTGACGATGGATAGTAAACGTGTATTTTATGAAATGTTATGTAATATAACATTCCGAATTGTGTAACCCATGAAATAAGGAATATATTTTAGACCAAAATATTCATCAAATTTTTTGGTGAATCTTTAAGTATGTATCGTTTTTTCGTTACTGGTTATTTTTTAATGTTAGACGTTTCATTTGCAAATGAGGTAGTGAAACTGAAATTTTGCGCGATAATCCTGAAATTGGGGTTTTTAGTTTCTTTGTACTTAAAAAAATATTGCATGAGAGAGGAGATACAAGATATCTTGAGTTTGTTTTAAGTGTCAAAAGGAAATCTTTCGATTAAGATTCTTCGATCACTTATAGGACCAGCTACGGTAATTAGCTAAGATCTGAGACTTTAAAAATTATTTTTTTTTTCGCAAAGAATCATTTTAGACACTCATTTATCATACATATTTAGTTTTTTGCCTTGTTACGAAAATCTTATAAAATTGTCAGCAATATTTATTTTTTAAGTTGTTCCAAAATAGAACTATCGAAGACTACATCTACTTTCAATGCAAATTTGCAAGCACATTTTTAGCTACTTGATACCATCAACAAAAAAAATGAAATTGTGTTTGCATTTTGGTACGCATTTTTTAGGGTATATTAACTTTGGATACTGTCACTTTTTTTTAACAGCTTTTAAACTTTTGCAAGACGTAGCTACATGAGTATTAAAAAGTGTACATTCAATAACAGGCTCAAAGTATTGATATGAATCTGCCGAAATATATAATTCAATATTGAATTGGAAAATATTATGACATTGAAATATAAGTAATAATTTTAAACACAATAATTGTATGGTTTTGAAGTGTAACAAAAAATGTATGCATGTAAGTAAATTCAAAGCGCGTATTTTTTTGTTTTTTTTTTTTCAAGAAAAGACTTTTTTTTAAAGGCCACGTGGTCAGCCGTCGAACCCCCCCCCCCCTCCCCCCCATGGCTTTTCATGGTTTTTTTCGGTCGGATTTCGGACCCCCTCCCCCCCCCTAAGGAGACCACGTGGTTTATGCACGACCCCTAAGCGGATGTAGTTGCTCCGTTTTGGTGGTTAGTTTAGTAGAACGACCGCGCGGAGGAGTAGGTCATTTCTTGCTTTGAAAACATGATATCTCAATTAGGCGTGCAAGTTGGGAGCGATGTGGGAGGAGAGATTTGTTAAGGTAACAACTTTTTTTTCCTACGCAGATTTGCGTTTGTGGTCGTGACAGCTTGGGTAAGAGTGGAAAACAACTCATAAATAAGGTGGTAATTAGGCAGTAATGGCGTCATGAAGGTTAAAGAAGGTGTAATTTCTGGTGCTTTATTGGTTTTGAAACAATGCAACAATATTGTTTTTTTATGTGGTTCAAATTCCTTCAAAAGTGAGCTCAATAAAGCAAAAATTATTAAAAACCTAAGTAAACTACAACTTTAAATTCGATTAAATTTTTAATTTGTTAGTTTGTTAGTTTGTTAGTTTGTTAGTTTGTTAGTTTGTTAGTTTGTTAGTTTGTTAGTTTGTTAGTTTGTTAGTTTGTTAGTTTGTTAGTTTGTTAGTTTGTTAGTTTGTTAGTTTGTTAGTTTGTTAGTTTGTTAGTTTGTTAGTTTGTTAGTTTGTTAGTTTGTTAGTTTGTTAGTTTTTTAGTTTGTTAGTTTGTTAGTATATTAGTTTAGTTTAGTTAAAGTTCATGCGGATAGTCCTTTCGAAAAGAAACGAGAGGAAAGTACTATTTGGCGAGAGTAAAGACCTCTCGCGCTACAACAACAACAAATCGTGTTCATTCGTTCATTAGAACAGTTCATCCCATTGAGTGGCTTATATGAACAAATGACCGCCACTTAACCACCGAACTGTGGTGGCCAATACGGCAAAGGCGCAGTTCAGTATGTCGAATATCTCGGGTTCGAGTCTCGGTATCGACATTTTTTAATGGTGATTTTTTGGAAAATGAATACATGAGTAAAGTACTCTTGGTAATTTCGGGATTTATCCTCTCCATCCGTCCACAGTGCCATTTTACTACCGAAACGTCCTCTTTATCCTCTCGTATACCGATGCCCAGTTCTGGGTGTAGTATAGCATGAAAAGTTCACCCACTTTACCGGATGCAGTCAAGTGGCTTAAGGTACTTGACCTTGTTTTCCAGGTGGTTTATGGAATTGTGTTTAAATGTGTGGATATATGAAATATTTACTCACATATACCAACACGCTGACATTTTTCAGAGTTTATCACCTCGGTTTGAAGAGGTTATGCTCAAGAGAAGAAAAAAACTGAGACAGAAGCACCTTCTCGAGAACGGGTCTCAGGTGTGGAAATGCGGTTAATTGGTACTAGGGGATGGATAAAACCGGGTGCGCCCTGAAGAAGGTTCAAGTTTAGAGTGGTTGATGTTGCGATTAATTTGAGAAGCGCACCTATCACCACTCAACAACTTGAGTCTCATCGCTGAACATTGGTGCTCCAACGGGTACTTGAGATAATGTTACGTACCCTTGGTGAGGTATCCAAACCTTAAAAGTTTATTGGATTTTTATTGGTGGATGCAAAAATTAATACCTGTAATGAAAAGAGAAAAGTTTCATTAGAAAATTTTGCAATGAAATATTACTGAAAAATATAATTATTATTTTTTTTTCTTTTCAACAACAAACCAAAATTTCTCACCGATGAGTGTACCCTCTCGTTTTCTTCATTATCGTCTTGTGACGCCAGCATAAAATGACGAAAACCACGACGACTTGTTTCTCAAGCGCAGACACGACGCCGCTTGCTGAACGGCTGCCAAGTCTGGTCGCGATTTCACTCAGCTTGGGAACATCGACCACTCTCAAATTCTCAAGGGATTCGCCCAAAAGGTGGTCACCAGCTAGGGGATTTGCTCATATATTCGAGCTGATGAGTGAATTTTTATTAAACAAAAAAATTCACTCGTGAGAGAAAAACTGGAGAGAAAGAAAGAGTCTCTCGTTTCTCTTTCGCGAGATATCTTGGCGTGAAAGCCCAGATCTCACTATTACATTTGCAGATGAAACGTCAGACGCTGCTAAATGTGCTGTCACTTATCGCAGACGATCGATCAATGTTTGTAAACAATGCAAAAACATCGAATCTGTTTTGCCTAGGGGAATAAATGAGAGAATCGTGAAAATATCGGTAACTCATCGATGCTCTTTTGAGAGATTCAAAATCTTGAGCCAATAATTGCACCACTCTCTCTAATGTTTGGTAGTTGCCAAATGTGACACACTTGCCACACACACACACTCGCACACAAAACGATGCACTCGGCAGTGTGGGCCAATAAAGGAGATTAATTCACTGCATTCTCAATCTGGCGGCGCGGGAACGAAGCGGTTTCCACCCCAAAATCTGCCTTTAGTCAGATTAGTGCAGTACGGTGGTTCCAAATCTCGATTTCAAAGTTCTAACTCAGAGTCATTTGGTAGCAGAGTCTTATTTTGAAATTCTCACGGGTGACGAATCTTCATCAAAAGAGTTTCACTGAGCACTCTAATCTAATCTAATCTAATCTAACCCTAGCGCAGCCAGTCTTTCGAGGGCATCCTGGAAAATGCCTTAGGTTGATTAACGCCTAGCATCCTCTTGTCATTATTAACATTCGCAGTGCCCCAATGCAATAAATTGCTTTGAAACATCACAAACGTTAAAGCGGCCAGGCCAACTGCGTAAAGTTAACCGCAAAGATGATTCGTTGAAATGGATTGAGTATGAGCACGAGTGTTCAAACAGCAATACATTTCTGAATCTACAGGGGTGGAAGAAACGTGGGGATCCCCCGCTCACGTTCCTGTTTGTTTAGGCAATTAATCGTTGGGAGCCACCATGCTAAGAAGTTTTGGTGCTCCGGGACCCTCTAGGGATGGGACACTGTATTTCCACAAATGCCCTGGACACTATTTGCCGTGGTTATAGCGCCACAACTCACTACCTGCGAATAGAGAAAAAATTGGTAATTGTAAATAAATAATGACATAAGGGGAAAATATTATTTCTTGGCCCTCCCTCTGTTTTTTTGTGTTCCCCGCATATTTTAAATAAATGAAATATAAACTCACCTTTAAAAGCACACTCCCACTTGCATTTCCTGACCAGACTTACCTGAAACCGCAAACATTGATCCACCAACTCACCAAAGTCGGTCGACACGTCAGTTCTGTTGAGAGAGCCGCAAAACAAGATCATCATCCTCTCCGATGACGATGCCGTCTCCCTGTTGTTGTGTGCGTTCTTTCTTGCTATTGCTGAAGCTCCAGCACACTGGCCAACATGATGATGATGATGCCAACGCGCACAGTTCTCCCGTTGAAGAGCCTTCCTGTATTCTTCCCGATGATGGCTATCGATGTATTTCGCTATCACACACGCGCTGAATTGTGTCATCGGAGAACCAAAACACACACCAATAATACTGCTTCACCTATCTTCTCCTGCCAGTGCTCTCTGAGAATTTACATCATGGCAGAAAATGACGTTTGTCCTCCAAAATATTCCGGTCGCAAAATCTGTTTTGACGAAAAATCACTTCTGCGACAGAAACCATTGAAATTTCACTTTTCCCGGGTAGTCACATAGTTTTTCTAATAGAAGACGCATTTTTCCTTCCCGGAACACCACGAAAACACCTTGAAAAGCACAAAAACTTTTAGATTTTTTTATTGCAATTTACTTTGTTTTCATTTTTAATGACCGCATCAATCAAAGATTGACCTATAACTCTCAAAAGAGTTTCACTGAGCACTCGCTGAGAAAAACCACGAAGAAATTTATGAAAAATCAGAAATATAAGAACTGTTTGTAAACAATGAAAAAACAATGTCATTGACTCATTGATTTTCTTTTGAAAGTTAAGCGATATTCATCATCGTGTTTCACGAGTTCTTATTTTGCCAAGTTTGCAAAAATTGAGCACAAAACACTCAAATTTGACAACCCTGACCACTGTGCATGACAAATGCATCGTTTTCCAGTGCCAAAAATGGCTGCCGGCGTCGTCGTCACCCAAAATGTGGGGTGGTCAAATGCAGTGCACAAATCTGGCCATGTTTTCGTGTCTGCATTTCGTCTCGCGTAATGCGATTCAGCTCTAATGAGTCGTACTCGAAGACACGAAACCACCATCACGGTGGACACACACATACACATTCAGGCAGAAACAGACGTACACCTGTCGATGCCAGTCTTGCTCGCGCTTGGTTTTGTTTTCTTCTTCGTTGTCGTCTAGTCATGGCAACCATGACAGTTCGTTGGCTTATGCTAAGGACCGTGGCAGGGATTCGGGCAAATCCTCGACGACGTTGCCATGGGAGTAAAGCTTTTGTGTGCACGTTGACGGATGAAAATGATTGTAGTTATGATATGAGTTTCAAACGATTTCATTCAACGATTTCAATTTTTAAACAGAGGTAAATTTCTTTCAAATTCCATCAATCAGCCATTTTAACGGTCAAGTTGAATTCTTGAAAACTCACCACGGCCATTTTAATTCACCACTGCTCATTTACACTACAGATTGTCAAGGCAAACAGATTGGTCGATGCAAAATTAATGGGCACTGGCAACGTATGTTTTGCGCTGCAACACTGCCAATTTTGCTGGACGTAAAGGGCGGTTGGTGTCAAGCGCGTTTTGATCTGTCAAACATTGGCTTATCTGTTTCCCTTGACAATCTGTAATTTACCCGTGTTTGACAATTGCATGTATGCACGCACACTATCAAACACTTCGTACGTTTAGATGGCTCTAGTGAGAAGTGATTAATGATTTTATCAATGATCTATTTGTCTCTGGTTACAGTGTGTACGGAACAATCTCGTCAAGAAACGTTCCGACAGCATTTTTTTACTGGTTTGACGTTCACTGCGGATTCCGGAATGTTTGGTTATGTCTCAGCTTGTAAAAAATCCAATCTACTGATGCGAGCAGTGATTTGTTGGCATTTTTTCGACTCCCCCAGCAAACGTCAAACTATTCCACTTTTGCTACAGGACCTTTTCGGAAAGAGATCCGGGAATATTTTTTGTTTGGTTTGACGTTTGTTGAGAAAGCCAAAAAGTTCTAGTTGTAAACGTGCATACAGTTTAAAGCAACTGTCAAACGCATGTGAGCTGTGGTGAGTTCAAAATTGCCGTAGTGAATTTCAGATTATTCAAATTATCGTTAAGGCTCTGGAAGGCATCATTCCCGATCGGCCATTTGGCGGCCATGTTTGTTTTAGAAAAACATTCAAATCTTGATTCAGAATGTTTCAATCAAAAAATGGGTTTCTTTGTGTTGTTTGTAGAAGCATTTTACATATGGTGATTATTTTTTCATTTCAATTTACTATTTCTGGACCCTTAATTCAGAACCATCATTGACAGTCATTGCCACAAAAGGGAATGACACCATCTACCACCTTAAATTGTTGATAAATTAATTTCAAAGGTAATTCATGTATGGTTGTTTAATTGAACTATTTGTTTACTTTTTCAAACAACTTCTTTGGCAAAAGTGGTGGTCGTCTAACCCAAACCAAGGGGCTGGAAACTCTAATATTATTTAAGAATACTGAGTATACTAACGATATTCCAGTATACTTGTTAGTATACTAACCGAAAAGCAATAAACTGTAAGTATATTAAGATACTCTCAGTATATTGGTTAGTATACTGGCGATATGTAAAGGAAATAAGTATACTAACATATATTTTGATATACTGGTTAGCATAATAATTATAGCTCTAAGAGTTTCCAACCCCTTGACCCAAACCTACCCTACAGCATAATTGATAGGATTGTCAGCATTTGATGTCAGAATGTCGACTTTTGAAATTCTGACATTCTGCCAATGTTGGCAGAAGATTCGATAGCTCACGTTTGGGTGTATGTAGAATGTTTGATCCAAATAAAACTCTAGACCTCCCACTTTCTCTTTTAACTGATTCTTGAGTTGCTACTTTTATCTTCATCTCAAACAATTTCTTTTAATTCTAAGCTCTTCAAAAGTTCTCTTCAGCATCCCAACTCAGCAACACGGGAATGTCTCGTTTGAAGAGCTCGTCCCAACTATAGCCAGCACCAAATTCAGCGTAATTTAATGATAAAAGTTTAATTATGTTACATCTCTGTAGAATTCCTCCGACGACCGGACCTTTTTCGGTCGTCTTTTTGCCACACTGCTGTTCTTCTGGCTAATGAAGGAGTCCGGCGACATCAGGGACGACGGTCTTTCCGGGCGGATGGAAGCCGGGAATTCCAGCGCGCGCTTTGAACCTTGTTAGCGCTCGTCTGATGTTGGACCGAAGAACTTCTCCAATCCGATAGTTGCGAGTTGTCTTTTCTCGCTTTGACTTTTACGATTTGGGTTGTGGAATGTTGGGCGATCCTGTGTCCATCTGGGGACCGATGCCATCTTGGAAAAGTTTAGAGGGGCAAAGGGAAAATGCTTTTGCACAAATCAAGAGGAATTTGAAGAAATGAAATCTCGCTAGAGTTGAAGTTTCTCTAGACTTTACTTACATCTGTGAAAAATCACTTTTATGATTATTTCAACACTGCTCTTCAGCCTTGAAAGCTTCTTATCTTTTATGTCCCCCAATTTACACACCACCAACAGGTAAATAAAAGTTATAATGACCATTTCCCACAAAAAAAACCCAAAAGAAAATCCCCCTCAAAAAGCAATAAAAAGAAACCCACCGATCCTGTCATCGTTAATTACCGGCGGTGTGGTTCTAATTTGCTGACAAATTGACTTTTTGCGCGGCCATCCGTGAATTTCCCGTGAAAAGTCGAAATCGGCCCACGCAAAGCCCTCGTGACTGGAGTTCTAGAATCGCCACGCGACCCAGTCCACGTGAAAATCGATATTTTTGTGCTCTCCCCCAGAGAAGAAAGTTGTTGTTTTTCCGTCAACCGCGCGCGTTCTTGATGTTCGCCATTTTCATTTCAAAGAGTAATTAACTCAATTGCTTATTTACCTGTTTCCCCATTCACGGTCGTCGGAGCTTCTTTGAATGGCTGAGCTGAATGACTCAAGAAGCGAAGACGGTGGTGGGAAAACTTTACAGACAAGCATTTGAAGTGTGCCGCCTTTGGAAAAAGTGAGCCGGAAATAATTGTGAAGATCTGGTAGATGTGAAGGAGGCTTGCGAGTAGTTTTCATAAGAAGAAACTCATCGTTTTTTTTTTGCGAAAGGATAAAGTAAAGAACAGAAGAAATTGAAAGAGAAGTTAGATATTTGCTGAACATCTAATAAACGTACACTTTAAGATTAAGATTAAACCTGTTCTGCGTTAACACTTGATGGTTTTAAAATTTAAACTAGATTAACATATTCAATGCCAAAATTACCGAATTTCCAGATCAAAATGACCAAATGACCAAATGACCAAATGACCAAATGACACAATGACCAAATGACCAAATGACCAAACGACCAAATCATCAAATAAAAATCAAATTATTCGCTCTACAGCATTGCCTTGGCGTTCTCGATTGCGAGATTCCTACTCGAAACTATGTGTCCGAAGGCTTGATTGTTGAGGCAATTGCAAGCCTCTTTTTACACCTTAGCTTCCATCCACCCCGGGATTCGAACTGATGACCTTTGGATTGTTAGTCCAACTGCCTACCAGCGACTCCACCGAGACAGGACCAGGGAGACGACTCCTACACCTGGACTGAGCTAACGACCTAACCTTTAGGTTAGTCCGGGGCCAACATTTACTTCCCGTCCGACGGAAGGCGTGATCAGACAAATCTCGTCTCGAAAAATGCCACCGACCAAATCATCAAATGACCAAATTAGCAAATAACCAAATGACTAAATGACCAAATGACCAAATGACCAAATGACCAAATAACCAAATGACACAATGACCAAATGACACAATGACCAAATGACCAAATGACCATATCTCGGATTAGTTTTCAAAAAGACGTAAGAGCCATTGGTAAACGAAGCCGTTTTTGCAACGGCACTCGGCCTACTTACGAAAAAACAATTTCAAAAATGTTTGAGATGGTTCATTTAGACGTCTGCCAAGTGCTCAAAATTAAAGATAAATGAAATTTTACTTCAATTTGGAGAAAAATAAAAATTAGTGTCGGAGGTCAAGGTAGCTCTTACGGCTTTTTGAAAACTCACCCGAGATATGACCAAATGACCAAATGACCAAATGAACAATTAACTAAATGACGCAATTTTTATATCATCAAAAGATGAAATGATCAATAACCCATTACTCATATCATTTTTCAAGATTGTTCGTAGTACAAGTTTCTTCAACAGCCTGTGTTACTCCAGACGAGCATTATTGAGTCGTTAAGCTTCGCAACCACCCCAAATAGAGTTCTTATTCAGTTGCTCCCAATAAAATTCCACCAGATTTCTGTTATTACTGCTGGAACAGTTTGACCAACAATGGGCTCGAAAGTTTAATCACCATAATTAAATTAATAAAGCAACTTGCGTTCTGGAATGTTCTTCGAGTTGAAACCGTTTCAATGAAAAGTCGCCCGATTCAGGAAACGCACCGCACTTGTGTCGCCAGTAACAATAACCAACAGAGAAAGCTAATTTTAATTTCGGTCGTTTTTATCGAAAAGTAAACCACATTTAGCCAACTCCGCGCGAATAAATCAGTGCAGTCGACGGGCCGCGCAAAAACCGCAGAATTTGAAGAAACACCGCCTCTAAGGCCACTGACACACACTCGCCGAATTTGACGGCAACCTGGGGAGGAGGGGACGAGAAGGAAATTTCATTTGTTTTCAGCCTCATTTGAATACAAAATAATTGTGCTGCATCTCGCGCGCCTCATGCTGTCTCGTTTTCTTCTTTCCTCTCTTTTTAAGCTTTTAATCCCCTTTGGTGCCCACGCTGGTGAAAGGGTGGGGAAATTTAAGAGCGAGAATGAGACGCGAGCGAGAGTGTCCTTAAGGGGTGGGGAGAGGAAAGATAAAAATTTCAAAATGAGGACAGAGTGGGGACTTTGGGAGACATTCGGGGAAGTTCGCTATCGCACGTCACTTTGAATCAACAGCTCTGTGCTTAATCTTGGCGTGAATGTCGTTAGCTACGTTTTTCTAAATATTGCAGGAAAAGTATTAAATTCACATATTTGGTAATTTTGTCATTTGGTCTTTGGTCATTTGGTCATTTGGTCATTTGATCATTTGGTCATTTGGTCATTTGGTCATTTGGTCATTTGGTCATTTAGTCATATGATCTATTGGTCATTCAGTCGTGTGCTGATTTGCACTGCCAAGTGACTACAACCACTGAGACAGCGCAACAAATCAGCAAAGTAGAGTAACAACAATCGCAGGAAACATTTTTCTTGAATAGAAAATCCTTGAGCCAAGATCTGACATCACACCACGACGCGTCCCGATGGGAAACTCGCGAGCACAGCGATGGTTACGCGCTAGTGAGGAGGTGCGGGCAATTCGTGAATTGTGATGAGATTAGAAAGCACCGAGTACAACAACAACAACAACAAAAAAAACGCGAGCAACCGCGCAAACCGTGCTGGCGTCTTCTCCCTTCTCTCGGCGAATTCTGCGGAACGACGAAATTGTTTCAAACAAAACTAATTATGCGAATTTTTTATAGTCACCGTGTACTGGGACGACGACGACGACGGTGAAGAAGATGCAAACATAACCTCACCGCTCGGACCACCCCTCTTCGGGGTGGACCGCGATCAGAAGAGAGAAGCCAATATGAATATTTAAAATTTTAATGAATTACTCATCCCTTGCCATCTCACTTTGGCGTGTTGTTGTTGTTGTTGTTGATTACAAGTCGAGGACGTATTGCGATCGGGAAAGGTCCGGCAGCAGGTTGCAGAAGAGCGTTTTGATGGGTTTATGGCTCTGTGAAGGAAGTTTTGAAATGTGCGGAAAGTGGACATTACCCAAAGTTTGGTAAGAAAACAATTTGCTGTTTCAAATATGCAACGCGTCTTGATGAATCACATGATTTTAACAGTGAGATATTAAAACTTGATGTTTGAGCCTTCGATTACGGACTTCATGTTTAAGATGCTCGAGTAAAAATTTCAATCATTTATCAAAACATATGAATTAAATTTTAAAGAGTGAGCAGTGAAGACTGAAGACTGAAGACTGAAGATTGAAGACTGAAGACTGAAGACTGAAGACTGAAGACTGAAGACTGAAGACTGAAGACTGAAGACTGAAGACTGAAGACTGAAGACTGAAGACTGAAGACTGAAGACTGAAGACTGAAGACTGAAGACTGAAGACTGAAGACTGAAGACTGAAGACTGAAGACTGAAGACTGAAGACTGAAGACTGAAGACTGAAGACTGAAGACTGGAGACTGGGAATTGAAGAGTAAAAAGTGAATAATGAAGAATGAAGATGGATGGAGACTGAAAGTGAAGACTGGAGAGTGGAGAGTGAAGTTTGAAGACTGTAGAATGGAGACTGAAAACTATTGACTGAAGGGTGAAGACTTTAGACTGAAAAATGAAGAGTGAAGACTGGAGGGTGGAGACTGAAGAGTGAAGACTGTAGACTGATGACTGAAGCGTGAAGACTGAAGAGTGAACACTGAAGACTGGAGACTGAAGACTGAAGACTGAGTACTGAAGACTGAATACTGAAAACTGAAGACTGAAAACTGAAGCTTGAAGACTGTAGAATGAAGAATGATGACTGAAAACTGTTGACTGAAGGGTGAAGACTGAAGACTGAAGACTGGAGACTGGGAATTGAAGAGTGAAAAGTGAATAATGAATATCTCCATTCTACAGTCTTCAATCTTCACTCTCCACTCTGAATAGTGGAGATTGTATATTGAAGACTGTAGATTTAAGACTGAAAAGTGAATACGGAAGACTAAAAACTGAAATTTTCAGTATTAATACTTCTCAACGAAAATTTTATGAATGACTATGACTTCAATGTATAAAAGTGCAATTCTGAAGAATACCGTTCCATCGAAAACCGGAAAATCCTTTTCACCGCGAGGAGTATGCTCGTAAAAATGCAATGTTTTGCATCAATAGCAACCTGTAAAATTGTAACACAGTTGCTGGCTTTCCCGGTTACATCGCTGAAATGTGGCCGGGTTCGCGTGTAGATGTGCTTGTGAAGCTGTTGCTGAAGTGGCTCAGTTGAATGCGAAATGGAAAACCTGTGCTGGAATGTTTGATGAGAGACGAGCACGGCATCAAATTTGAATTTCGCGAGTAACATCGTCATACTTGATTGTTTGTTGAAAAGCTAGTTCGAAGTGCTGCTAGTTTCCTGTGAATTGGTTTCCCAAGATGGCTTTCACAGTTCTCTTTATTGAAAGTGAGTGATTGTTTCATCAATTCAATTGTTACGAGAATGAACAAATCTGAGAAATTGTCTGAAATCAAGTTGCTTCTCCAAACAACAAAATAATTTCCAATTTCTCTCAAAATTCTATCCACGTTAATTCAATATCCTACAGACTAAACTTGCACATGGAAAAGCAAATTTCCTTCAAAACAAAAAAAAACTCGCGAATATTCCTACTTTCACATGTTTACATTGGACGCTTCGTCGATCCTCCTCCCTGGTGGCGAATTTTATTAATCCTCACACGTACGCCACACTTTTCATCACTTGCCGGGGCTCGACAAACGACGCTCGTCTACGCCGCATGTCGTAACTTTTCCCCGCTTGCGAAATGTATCGAAAAAAAGAGAACCGTGAACCGGCTTCTTCAACCGTGCACGACCGTCAAGTGGGGTTAATAGGGACGGAATGTTGGTCAAATTTTAGAGAAAAGCTTCCAATCACAAAAAATTTAACGTGATTTCAATTACGGACTTCAAGTTGAAGCTTAGAAGTAATTCTATAAAGTTTGTTGTAAGCGAAGGTAAGTGATTAGAAATAAGTATATAAATGACAAGTGAAATAAAAAATAGTTGAAGTGAGAAAAAGTGAAAAGCAATAGTGATAAGTGAGAAATGAACAGTATAAAGTGAACAGATGAAGTGAAAAATTATCAGAAAGGATATAAACTAAAACCGAGAAAATTCTGTCAACATTGTCATTCTGTCACCCTGTCAAACCATTGTCACTCCTGTGAACAGTGTTGCCATATCCCGTATCCCCGTTTGTCCCTCCAACCGGTAGCAATTTTTTTTTTCCATTGTCAATTTCGTAATTTTTCACTTACTTCAGCCAATTCAAAGTGAATCTCCTCTTGTTATTATTTTTCCACTTTTCTCGCCTCTGCTTTTTTCTCTCTCGAATGTCTGCTACAGCAAGTATTTGTCTGTTGACTTGGACTTGCCATCTCCTTCTGGCTAACCGAAGGAGCAGAAAGAAAAGCGAGAGAGAGAAAGTACATACCAGTCCACGCTAAATAAAGTAAAATTTAATTATAAAAATTGTTTCAGAGTCTTTCCCCCTCCTGCTTGAGTCAGTTCCTCGGAGAGTACTTTTCCTTTTGTGTCTTGTCTTGGCTGTGTGTGTGCGTGCTTTTGAGTGTGTAAGACAATTCTCTACAGTAGGTACCATTGTGATGAAGAACTGAGCTTCTTCTGCTTAGCGTTTTGCGTTTGTCTTTTTTTTAAGGTATTTTCTTTAAGCCTTATAATGAAATTCTCTTTAATGGCAAATAAAAAGATCAATATCTTAATTCAACAACTCTCAACAAAAAAGTTTACTTTACATTATAAATTCACAAAAACCTTTAGGCACTCGAAGGTTGCCCATTTTGGTGTCTTCTTCAGCACCGACAAATGGACACCCCTGAGTGAGATAAAAAGCAGATCCTTCAGCTTCTCCTCACCGTTTGTTTTTCTTCTTCCAGCAAGTGTCCCTCCCAACTTGCTCGCACTGTCTTTAATCACCACGTGGAGGGTAATTATTTCGGGATTTCTGCAAACGCTCTGGTAGCTTGCTCATTTTTGATAGTGTTACTTTTCGTTTTAATTTTCACTCCACTTTTTTTCTTCTAGTAACAGTTGCGTTCGCCAAGGACGCTCCCACAATGGCCCCTTTGTAGGCTACGTGAATCTCGTAAATTGTAAAAGTTTCGCTTCCGGCCGCTACACTCCCAGGAAGCGACCAAGTGTCTTGGAACGAGCGGTAACGGGCGCGAGAGAGAGTGAAAAAAAATCGAGATAAACTTTGTGCAAAAGTTTGCACTTTCACAATTCCCATTAGGACAATGACGTGAATTATCACATTGTTGCCATCGTGGACGGTGCTAGTACAGTGCAATGGTAGCGCCGCCAACTTTTGACTACGTAGAAACAAATGATTTTGTTTTGCTGGAGGAAGTCATATGAGTAAAAAAAATACTAAGAAGCTTTCAATTACGGTCTTCAAAATTTAGGTACTTTTGGAACCACTAGAGGACTAGAGGACTAGAGGACTAGAGGACTAGAGGACTAGAGGACTAGAGGACTAGAGGACTAGAGGACTAGAGGACTAGAGGACTAGAGGACTAGAGGACTAGAGGACTAGAGGACTAGAGGACTAGAGGACTAGAGGACTAGAGGACTAGAGGACTAGAGGACTAGAGGACTAGAGGACTAGAGGACTAGAGGACTAGAGGACTAGAGGACTAGAGGACTAGAGGACTAGAGGACTAGAGGACTAGAGGACTAGAGGACTAGAGGACTAGAGGACTAGAGGACTAGAGGACTAGAGGACTAGAGGACTAGAGGACTAGAGGACTAGAGGACTAGAGGACTAGAGGACTAGAGGACTAGAGGACTAGAGGACTAGAGGACTAGAGGACTAGAGGACTAGAGGACTAGAGGACTAGAGGACTAGAGGACTAGAGGACTAGAGGACTAGAGGACTAGAGGACTAGAGGACTAGAGGACTAGAGGACTAGAGGACTAGAGGACTAGAGGACTAGAGGACTAGAGGACTAGAGGACTAGAGGACTAGAGGACTAGAGGACTAGAGGACTAGAGGACTAGAGGACTAGAGGACTAGAGGACTAGAGGACTAGAGGACTAGAGGACTAGAGGACTAGAGGACTAGAGGACTAGAGGACTAGAGGACTAGAGGACTAGAGGACTAGAGGACTAGAGGACTAGAGGACTAGAGGACTAGAGGACTAGAGGACTAGAGGACTAGAGGACTAGAGGACTAGAGGACTAGAGGACTAGAGGACTAGAGGACTAGAGGACTAGAGGACTAGAGGACTAGAGGACTAGAGGACTAGAGGACTAGAGGACTAGAGGACTA
The DNA here is from genome assembly GCF_016801865.2 of Culex pipiens pallens. Classification (NCBI taxonomy): domain Eukaryota; kingdom Metazoa; phylum Arthropoda; class Insecta; order Diptera; family Culicidae; genus Culex; species Culex pipiens. The sequence continues at coordinate 92,433,596 of NC_068937.1, read as the reverse complement.
GAGGACTAGAGGACTAGAGGACTAGAGGACTAGAGGACTAGAGGACTAGAGGACTAGAGGACTAGAGGACTAGAGGACTAGAGGACTAGAGGACTAGAGGACTAGAGGACTAGAGGACTAGAGGACTAGAGGACTAGAGGACTAGAGGACTAGAGGACTAGAGGACTAGAGGACTAGAGGACTAGAGGACTAGAGGACTAGAGGAATTATTTTTCAAATAACCATTCAAACAGTCATACCAGCTAAACGTTTCATGGCTCCAATCCTAAGGAAGTCACCGTCAATCTCCAAACTTCCGGATGCTGGCGCTAGCAAAGAAAGCACTTCTCCCACAGGACTTAATGAACCGATTTTGCTAATCGAAAAACCTTTTTGTGTTTTGTCCCTCCTCACCACGTCAATTTCCACCATCACCAGCAATCCCAGAGTGGCAAACTTTCCTACCAAACTTACCAATTAGAAGAGAATGCCTCATCCTTTTAACCCAACCCCTTAAATCCACATTGCGTATCAGTTGTGCTGTCTTGTCGCAATTTCGTTTTGACGGACATTAATTTTCAAATTTCAGTTTTGACATTTCGTACAGAAACTTTAAATATTTTTTTTTATCAAAATCCCAAAACATCACAAAATGTGACAAGCTGGCACACCACCAACCAGCTGCCAATTCGCAGCAAAGTGCAAAGTTTTCCCGGGCTGGTGCGTGAAGCGCGGAGCGAAAGTTTGTAATTAGACGTCCGGACATGGAGTTGCTTGGCCGGGCCTGGCCGATCCGGGCCTGGTTTTGCACTAAAACTTGTGTAAATGGGCCGGATCATCATTAATTAACGCAGACAGTTTGCGGCGGCCCAATCAGGGGGGAACCAGGGGGATTCTTGGAAAACAGAAAGAAGATTGAAATTTGGTTAGCCTCTTCAGCCAGTTGTTTTCGCAGTGACCAACTCCTCGAAAGTTATGGATTCGAATTAATGAAAGTAATTCTGGAATACATCCCTGAATCGTTTCAAAAGTTAAAGTAGTCCGCGCTTCTTATTCCACTCACTCGTGAAAACGTTGAAAGCCGATCCATTCGGTCGGAAACTTTTCCTCAACAATTTTCGTAGACCTTTTGACTTTACCAAGACTCGCATTTCCGAGAGAACCTTTCGTTGCCAATTTACTTTGTAACCCTCCTAAAAAAACAATGTATCCCCGGCCGACTAAAACCATTGATTCAAAGATGATCCACTAATGTTATTCCCCGAACGCACTCCCCGTTAAGGGATGATTAATTGAGGCATTCGAGCGTGCTGTCGTAAATGTTTTTTTGTCTGCCTTTTGCCGAGAGTCATTTTTCATCCCCGCTAATGGACAAGCTTTTCACGGCCTTGAACTTCAATCTGTCGCACCAGTTATCGTTTTGACTTCAAAGAATTTGCTGTTAAATCCGGCGATAAGTATCTTAAAAAAATAAACAAAGTCTTTGAAGAAAGCCCAACACGGGTCCCCCACAGACCGTTATTATAAATAAAAAATTTCCACCCAAACCAATGATTGGACATGGTTCCTGGGACCATTTTGCACCTCTGGGCCGAGTTTCAAAAAATTTGCCGGCAGAAATTTCGAATACGGGCAGTTTTAGTGTTTCGAGTAGAAATTAAGGGGAAATCACATGTAAAATGCGTAGGAAAAGATCAAAGTTTCAATGTTTTAACTTCAAAACATTACTGGTCATGGTTTTAAATTGTATTAACATGTAGCAGAATGATATAAAAACGATTTACAGCACTGACTTGGCCGGATTAAGCCTAAGTTAAGTGACTTAAGTATATTTTTTACAAGTTTACACCTTAATATTAAAAAAAAAACTCCTACATCAAGGAATTTAAAGTCAAGGAAAACTAGATAGCACAAAAATAACTTAAAATGGGGTGACTTTGAGCCAAGGGGTGACATTGTGCCAAATTTTACGATTTGATAATAGCCAGATAGCTTAACACCATGCTCGATAAGCTTGAATTGCAAAATATAATCGTTGCAAATATTGTTCTTAGATTATGTCCTCTGCCATAAAAAGTTCAATAAGAACGAAACACTAAAAAAATAGATAAAATAGATAAAGGTTTAGTTTCATAAGCCTTACCGTTTGACCCCGACAAGAGTTTTAGGACACAAGTCACATTGAAAACTTACATCGCCTGTACATACTTGACTATATCGGGTTCGGTGTTAGAGTGTTAAACGTGGTTGCCTCTCACCCCAGTTTGGTTGGTAATGTTGTAGAGCGAACAATTTGATTTGATTTTATATTTAACTGTACTATTTTCATGTTTTCATAAGATATGCCAAGCTTGTTAAAAGATTGATTGTGTTTTCACATTGGGCAGAAGTAGGATTTGTTTTGATGAATACATTATTAGTGAACGTTCTTGATGATCAATAATATGTTTTATTGAATCCTAACTATGAGTGTATCAACGTTATTTTATCCAATTATGAAAAGTTATTTTTTTTTATTTTATGATGATAACTGCAATGTTGAAAAATAATTGGTAGGTTTGAAACATTAATCCTGTGGGAAGTTGTGCCATTAAACTTTTGCTAAGTATAATCATTACTCAGGACAACAAAAATATATGAGCTAAATGATAGCTGGAATACTCTCCGGATTTCATTCGTAAGTTTGAAATTTGTAAACGATTTAAAACAAAAAAGAACAATTTTATTCTAATTGCTATGTAACAAACTTGCCACGTCACAAAATTTGTTTCCCTAATATTTTGATTGTTTTATTTGATTTCAGAAGGAATTGATTCAGAACTAAAAAACGTGAGCATAATTTTCAAATTTGGAGGATTCCAGGAGATTTTAAATTTATTTTAATTAATTAAATTTTAAATCAACAGGCTTTTCAAACAGAATAAGCAGATTTGCGTAGCAATATCAACAAATTGCTTTGTGGGAACATAAATAGACCAAGTTAATCCGTCTACAAATAAATAAATTAACATAAAATTCAAGCTTATCAAAGCAATCTTTATGCGTTTATTGGTACAATGTCACCCCTTGGCTCAAAGTCACCCCATTTTAAGTTATTTTTGTGCTATCTAGTTTTCCTTGACTTTAAATTCCTTGATGTAGGAGTTTTTTTTTTAATATTAAGGTGTAAACTTGTAAAAAATATACTTAAGTCACTTAACTTAGGCTTAATCCGGCCAAGTCAGTGCTGTAAATCGTTTTTATATCATTCTGCTACATGTTAATACAATTTAAAACCATGACCAGTAATGTTTTGGAGTTAAAACATTGAAACTTTGATCTTTTCCTACGCATTTTACATGTGATTTCCCCTTAATTTCTACTCGAAACACTAAAACTGACCGTATTCGAAATGTCTGCCGGCAAATATTTTGAAACTCGGCCCAGAGGTGCAGAATGGTCCCAGGAACCATGTCCAATCATTGGTTTGGGTGGAAATTTTTTATTTATAATAACGGTCTGTGGGGGACCCGTGGCCCAAGGAACTTTTCAAATACCAAATAATCAATTTTTTGAAATAGATTATGTCACAGAATTAAATTTTAACTTCAAAACCTTGAATTTTAAGTTGGATTTTGTTAACTGAATTTAAATTCGAGAACACTAAAGACTCGGAAGATTGAAAATGCATCAGATGCCACTGTAAACATAAACCAAGTTGGCTGAGAGTTCAAAGAGATAATTAATCTTTGAAATTAAGTGACATAGAAAATCAGAAAAAAAAATTATGCGATAACGATATATACCCTTTAAAAAATATACTTTTTTCTACGAAATGTAAAATTCGGAAAATTCCTCTTTTTTATTTATTTTAGATTTGAGTGACCTTCAAAAACAAACATTTGAGCTACAGAATTTTTCGATCAATTTGGTGTCTTCGACAACGTTGTAGGTATTGATGAGAACTAAGGATGAAAAATGTCAGATAAAATGAGTCGAGCTTCCAAGACCGGAATTTTCTAAATTTCCAATATTCTTCCAATATTTTTCAAAGATCAAATATTTGTTGCAAAGTGGATTTCTGGCGTATTTATAGATCGAAGCTTGTCTAGAGTTTGCAAAGCAGACATTTTTTAACTGTGGATGTGTTAGTTACTAGTCCGATTTCCAATGTCAAAAAGGGAAATTTCAGTGAAATTTTTCAAACTTTCAAAATCAAGCCTACCATCCAAAAACCCGATTTAATCCCACCTGGGGTGAGATAGAGCCTTTCTTCCTAAAGAATATAACGATGGTACTTCTTTCAATTCATAACATTGACTTTGTTTAGAAGAAGAAGAAAGTCTTATGATGAAAGCAAAGTATTATAAATGATATGATTTCCAAAGGAAACAAAAACACCATTTTCACCAAAAGAATATTTTTAATCGTACATATTCTCAATCAAACAAGCGTTTATGACAAACGCAAGCATAGCAAGCTTCACATGCGCCAGTGACAACGCACACCGCGGTAGGCGCAAAGAAAACCCGAGGTATAAGTGAACCGCGTGTGCCGCACGGTGCAGGGAAGATAGCCATTCAGCTTCTACGAATGTGGCAGAGTCAGAGATAGCTATTTTTACAACCGCACCACTACACACTCAATCACGAGTACCTTAGGTAGAAAGCCATTGGCGTCGCCAGCATTGAAAACTTTGAAAACGATATAAACGATGAAAAGCTTAGAAAGCTCCTATTGGAATCCAATGAACCCTGTTAAATAAACTTACGAAATCACGAAAAAATTGAGTCTACTTTTAGGCGATTTTCGGAGCCCACGGAAAACAAATAGATTGTAGCCGGATGAATGTCCTATGTCACAAAAGTTTTTAAATAAACATTGGACAGTTATGCAAAAACAAACAGGGCAAAAGAAACCGAAAAGCTACGATATCTAACATGTTGTAGGAAACATCGGTAGACAAGCTACTACAAACAAGTATAAGTCGAGCCAGCAAATATATGCGCCAGCATTCTCGCGCCAGTATTCGAAGCTCAACTTGACAACTTGTCGACTTGGCGACGAAGCGTCGAAAATCGATGCAGTGTGATTTTTTGACGATTTTTCCGATTAAAATTCATGCTGAATCGACATATTTACGAAGATGGAAATGACGTCCTGGCTTAAAGTAAAACCTATACCTTTCTTTAGTAAGAAAGGCAAAAGGATAAAAATAACTAAGGACCTTTTAAATTTTATGCTATTTAATCAAAAAAATGTAAGATTTATTTCGATTGCAAATTTGAATTCGCTTTCAACATTGATATTGGAAAAAACTAGATTAAGCTTATTTTGAAAAAAAATTATAAATCATAAAAATATGTCCATACTCTCAGGCTCAAAAGTTATGATAATGGAATTTCAAAAGCATGTATCTTGAGAAGAGATTTGATATAGTTGGTGGTGTTGCCGACAGAATGTTGGGCAACGGGGTTTTTTCGGGAAGATTTCCAAAATTATAACAGCAGCACTACCAAATTGAGAGTTCAGTTGTTTATTGGTGGGCATGTTATAATTTACCTAGACGTAATAAACTATTAGTTACAATTCAATTCATTTTGTGAGGGGGGGATCTTTGAGCAGAACTCTAACTTAAATAACGGCTAGTCGGAGTAACTTACGTTTAGTTTCCCTTTCTAACGTTTCCTTCTCTAAACATTACAAGTAGAGTTTAAATGCGCGGTTAACATTTTATGGTTCGATGACTTCGATCTTTGACATTTTCAGTCAAAAGTTCTGACGAACGGAACGCAACTGTGTGTGTACCCCAAGAAGGTGTACAAGAGGTGCGCGTACTTGCGATTTGCGCAAGTAACAGGTGGTTTCTGCTAAGTTGTTTTTTTCTAATTTTCCAGAAAAAGTGTTACACTGTAGAAAAATAAATAAGATTTAAATTTTTTTCTTACCTGAAATCAATTTGAAATAAACTATTTTATTTTTGGTAACCTTTTTTAACAAATAAAACTCGATTTTCCGAAGCCTCATTTATCCGAAATTTCGATTATCCGAAGTTTGATTATTCGAAGGTTTGTATGGGTCTTCGGATAATCGAATCACGAAAACCAATTTTTTTTCGATTGAATGGTTGATTGCCTGTGAAATTGAAAAATCATTTTTCAATATTTCATCATCGCCATTTTGGGCGCCATCTTGGATTTAAACATTCAGAATCACTTTAGAGCTGTTTAAGGGTCATACTAAAGCTCAACAATCAAAAATAAGAAAACGAAAAAAAAAGCTTTTTTCGGGATTCGATTTTTCGAAGTAAAATTTTGCCAAGGCCTTCGGATAATCGAGACTGGACTGTATCATTCGAAAATAAGATACCTATTAACCCCTTCTGACCAAGTTAAAAATTCAGATATTTTTAATTTTTTTTGTTTACCGTGACCAAATTGGATGGAAATTGAATTGATATTTTTTTTTAAATTTATTTGCTTAATAGAATTGTTATGTACGATTCAATAAATATTTTTTTTCAAAAAAAAGTCAAAAATATAGTCATTTAATCTAAGTTATGGGCGAGCCAATGGAGAAACTTTTTTTCAACTCGTTTTAGGGTCATTCCATCTCAACTGAGCACGAAAAAGTGCAAATTTGAAAATTACCCTCTCCGATTCAGCTCAAATTTGGCAGGGCTGTTGATACTATCAAAACATGCAAGAATCCCGAATTTCATCCAAATCGGACCATACATACATACCATACCAATCAGCATAGCGCACCAGGTACGCGTGCTGTAGCAAGAAGACGCTTCCATCTTTCTCGGTCTTGTGCTGCTACTCTCCAATTTCCCAGGTTACAGATCTTCCGGATATCACCATTCACTTGATCTCCCCACCGTGCGCGCGGTTTCCCTGCTCTCCTGCCTGTACCGCCAGCTGGTTCGGCGCGGTCAAAAAGCAGTCTGACAGGCTGGCTCTCGTCCATTCGGGCGACATGGCCGGCCCACCTGAGCCTCCCGATCTTCGCCTGGGTGGCGATGATCGGTTCTTCAAGAAACGCGTGCAATTCGTGGTTCATGCGTCTTCGCCACACTCCGTCAGACACCTGCACTCCACCGTAGATCGTTCGTAGCACCTTCCGTTCGAAAACTCCAAGGGCACGTTCGTCCTCCTGCCGCATCGTCCAGGTCTCGTGGCCATAGAGGACTACCGGTCTAATCAGTGTTTTGTACATCGTCAGCTTCGTGCGGCGTTGCACTCGATCCGATGTGAGGGTCTTCCGTAATCCGAAGTAGGCACGATTCCCAGCAAAAATACGAGTCCGGATCTCTTTGCTGGTGTCGTTGTCGGCGGTTACCAGCGATCCCAAGTACACGAACTCGCTCACCTCCTCCAACTCATCACCATCCACAGTTAGAGGGGAGAGGCTTGGGGGGCCGGCATCCTTCGAACCCCTTCCTCTCATGTACTTCGTCTTCGTCGTATTCATGCCAAGTCCTACACGCCTTGCTTGTACCTTCAGTCGGGTGTATACATCCTTCACCGTCTCCAGGTTCCTTGCCAGAATGTCGATGTCATCGGCAAAAGCAAGCAACTGGTAGGACCTGTTCATGATCGTGCCACTCGTGTCAATGCCCGCTCTTCGAATGATGCCCTCAAGAACGATGTTGAACAGCGAACAGGATAAGCCATCACCTTGCCGCAGCCCTCGACGTGATCCAAAGGGTTCCGCTAGATCCCCCGAAACACGCACGTGACACGTCACACCATCCAAGGTAGCCTTGATCAGCCGAATCAGTTTATCCGGAAATCCGTTCTCGTGCATGATCTGCCATAGCTGCTCGCGGTCGACTGTATCATAGGCTGCCTTGAAGTCGATGAAGATGTGATGTGTGGACACGTTGTACTCACGACATTTCTCGAGGATCTGTCGGAGACAAAATATTTGGTCCGTGGTGGCGCGCGCGCCAGTGAAGCCCGCTTGGTAGGGCCCCACGAACCTCCTTGCATGGGGTGACAGCTGACGGCAGAGGATCTGGGAGAGGATTTTGTAGGCCGCGTTAATAAGCGTGATGCCGCGGTAGTTGCCGCATTCCAGCTTATCGCCCTTTTTGTAAATGGGGCACACGACACCATCCATCCATTCCTCCGGTAGCTTCTCCTCCTCCCAGATCTTGGAGATCACGCAGTGAAGCGCCCTCGCCAGTTTCTCTCCTCCATATTTGAAGAGCTCACCGGGTAACCGATCCTTGCCGGCAGCTCTGTTGTTCTTCAGCTTCCTGATCTCCCTCTTCACCGTCTCTAGATCAGGTGCCGGGAACTGTTCATCAGCTGCGGGCGCTCCAAGGTTGACTCCAACGCCGTCTCCGTCCGCTTCATCGCCGTTGAGGTGCTCGTTGAAGTACTGCTTCCACCTTTCCAACACCTCGCTCTTGTTTACGATCAGGTTTCCACCGTTGTCCCTGCACACGTCGGCTCGCGGCACGAAGCCTTTGCAGGACCGGTTCACCTTCTCGTAAAACTTCCGCGTTTCGTTAGCTCGGAATAGCTGCTCCATTTCCGCGCAATCTCGGTCTTCTTGCTGACGCTTCTTAAGCTTGAAGACCGCGACTTGCCGATTCCGAGCCTGCCTGTATCGTTCCACGTTCCCTCTCGTCGCCTTGTGCAGCTTCCTGTCGTAAGCTGCCTTCTTCTCGGCGGTAATCCGTTGGCACTCGTCGTCGTACCAATCGTTTCGGCTGACTCGGATCGCACTACCCAGTGTGGCTTCCGCTGCACTGCCGATGGCTGAGCGAATACGGCTCCAACCATCTTCGAGCGAGGCTGCGCCAAGTTCCTCCTCACCTGGCAGATTCGCTTCCAGCTGCTGCGCGTAACTATGGGCCACTTCCCCGTTCTGGAGACACGCGGTGTTGAACGGAGGGGCCCGCCGGCTTCGGCGTTGGTTGTACACCGTCGACAGCTTTGAGCGCATGTCAACTCCAACTAGGTAGTGGTCCGAGTCAATATTCGCACCGCGAAAGGTGCGCACGTGCGTTACGTCCGTGAAGAATCGGCCGTCGATCAGGACGTGGTCGATTTGCGTTTTCGTCCGTTGGTCAGGTGATGTCCAGGTGGCTTTGTGGATGTCCTTTCGAGGAAAATAGGTGCTCCTGACCACCATTCCACGGGAGGCTGCAAAGTCGATGCAGCGTTGGCCGTTGTCGTTCGTGACCGCGTGTAGGCTTTCTGAACCTATTGTCGGTCGAAACATTTCCTCCCTTCCGAACCGAGCGTTCAAATCCCCAATGATGATTTTAACATCCTGCCGCGGACAGCCGTCGTACACATCCTCCAGCGTCGCGTAGAATGCTTCCTTCTCATCATCGGTCTTTTCTTCGTGGGGGCAGTGCACGTTGATGATGCTGTAGTTGAAGAAACGGCCTCTTATCCTCAACTTACACATCCGCTCGCTGAACGCCGTGAAGCCGAACACGCGATCCTGCATCTTGCCCCCCACGATAAAGCCGGTACCCAGCTTCTTGTCCATGCCGCCGCTCAGAAAAAATCTGGAATTGGTCTGCTGACCTGGCCAGTTTAGCACCTGCTCCTCCCCTAAGCACACCTCCTGCAGTGCCACAACATCGAAGTTGCGAGGTTGCAACTCCTTCGCTAAGGCGAATTCGAAACCCAAGAAATTCAAAGACCTGCAGTTCCAGGAGCCGAGTCGCCAATCGGTGGTCTGCTTTTCTATGGGCTTCTGCCGTTTGTTCCGGATTTCTAGCCTTCTTGCCATTCGCGATCATCTTTTTCGGTAGGCAGCCTTATCAGGGCTGCGCTACCTAGTCTCGGGGTGGAGAGCCACCTAGGGGCTACCGAGACCTAGCCCCGGTTTTCTCACGCTACCGTAACGGGGCTTTTATCTCGAAGCCTAACGGTCTTCATGTCCGGAAGAGGACGTCCTGCGTTCGTGTGTTTATGCGCTTCACTTTACTGCACACCAATTTCACAATAATACAATTTTTATTTTTTGCAAAAAAAGTTCTAAACTTTTTGCCTGTTTTCTTTTTTCCAAAATTCGCACTCTCAACACACCGCGCGCGGTTTCGATTAGTGTGCGTATACGCAAACGACACAACAGCACTGCCACAGGTCTTGTTGGTACACTACACTTCTTGCTTTGTTCTGCCTGCCCGCGACGACGACGATGGATGGCAAAAATAATTTCACTTTTATTGCCCAGCCGTCGATTGCGGGTCAATTCTAACACACGATGCCGGTTCGCGACGCACTTCGGCGTTGATTGATCACACTTTCGGCCACGTCGGAACGGTACTTCTGCGATTCTGAGGGCACTTTCGCGGAGCCGCACAGAGATGCGATAATAACGCGCGACGCACACACACAGCCAATCGGCCAATCGTCCAAATCGGACCACCCCCTCCATTTTTGTACCTCTCCAAAAAATCGACTTTTTGGCGATTTTTGACCAAACCTCCTAGTTTCAAACGGCGATATCTCAGGAACCACAAATCTTAGAAGGTCGGTCTTAGACTCAATTTTGAAGGAAATTGGACGTAGAATCCATTTCCGTGATCAAAATGTTGATTAATTTATTTTTTCTACCTGTATTGCGCAATTGAAAACTTTAAACGGCCGTATCTCAAAACACCCCAACTTATTTTTTTTATTTGACCTCACCATCGTGTTCCCCGGCCAATTTTACATAAGAATCACTTATCGACAGAAATGAATATGTTTCGTTCCAGAGATATTGAATTTTAAAGTTTTGTGTTTTCGAAATTACCTACATCAGCTTCATTCGCCGCATCTGCCAGAAGCACACAGGCGGGCTGATCAAAAACTGCTACCTGGTGTTCTAGGAGATGATTAATTTTATTTATATTTTTATAATTTTACGCAAATATTTATTCAAATGGCTAATTGGGGAAATTCTCGTTTGTTTGGCAGGTTAAGTCCTCGCCCCTAGTTTCGTCCAATTTGCTCATTTTCACTATTTAAACAACCAATTTTGCAAAACTTTTGATAGAAACTTGCTTGTTCACTTCTTATTGAGCTATTTATCACTCGATTTCAGTTGAATACGCTTTTAATCAGCTGTAATTGAATGCCAAAGCGCAGATATGGCAACGTTAGAGGTACGCTGGAATTAGATGTTGTTACCCTACCTTGATCAATCTATTTTTGTGAAAGGAATATTTATAGGGTTATTTTGAATGTACCGTTTTTTTACGTGTTGCTAACCGTTTTAGAGTATCTCCGAGGCCATGACTAGGACCTTTATCATGGGCGGTAGCAAAATAGTGCCAGTCAGCAAAACCCCCAAAAGGTGCTTTATTATTATTATTATTATTATTATTATTATTATTATTATTATTATTATTATTATTATTATTATTATTATTATAGTTTATTATTGACACTTTACCATAATTTGGCAAATCTGATTTATGGTTTACAAGATTGATCATATTAAATCAATTTTTATATTGTGAGCCAGCTCCATTTGATTAAAAGATGATTTTGGTCAAGGTACATTTAATTTAAAAAATCCTTATACGTGAGGACAGCAGCCGTATTGTGTTCCAAGAATCCAAGAGTGATAGTACACCCACATGCCCAGCATACGAGAGAATAAAGAGCACGATTCGGTAGTAAAATAGTACTGTATGCGGACGGAGAGGATAAATCCCGAAATTTCCGAGAGTACTTTACTCATAGGTTCATTTTCAAAAAAAGTTCATCTATCAAAAAAAAGTACCGGTACCGAGACTCGAACCCAAGACCTTCGGCTTATTGAACCTTGCCTTTGCCGTATGGGCCACCATGGTTCGGTGACCAAGTGGCGGTCATTTGTCCATATAAGCCACTCTATAGGATGAACTGTTCCAATGAACGAATGAACACGCGAGAGGACTATACTCTCGCAAAATAGCACTTTCCTCACGTTTATTTTCGTAAGGACTATTCCCTTGTTCTTTAACTTTGAGTGTAGAAAAACACTGTTGTTCAGACGGTGTCGAAATCATCGCAACTAAATTTGGGGAATCAACCGCTTTGCAGCAGATCAAACTTTGTGATTTTCTTACATTATTCAGTTTTATACTTTCCAAAAATCCTTTTCCTACTCCTTAAGATCGTCCTTCATTAGAGTACAACGTATCAACAAATTTTATTCATTTTAATTCATATTTTTTACTCAATAATGTATCGTGCACTTATTGTTCAGTGTTATTAACAAGATTAATTGCATTTTCCTGCTAATTTTTGCCCAATTTGATAAAGATTATTTATGATGAAATATTATTTCAATAAATGACCAGGTAGCAGTTATTGATCAGCCCGCCTGTGCGCTTCTAGCAGATGCGGCGAATGAAGCTGATGTAAGAAATCTCGAAAACACAAAACTATAAAATTCAATATCTCTGGAACGAAACATAATCATTTCTGTCGATAAGTGATTCTTATGTAAAATTGGCCGGGGAACACGATGGTGAGGTCAAATTTAAAAACTAAGTTGGGGTGTTTTGAGATACGGCCGTTTAAAGTTTTCAATTGCGCAATACAGGTAGAAAACATAAGTTAATCAACATTTTGATCACGGAAATAGATTCTACGTCCAATTTCCTTCAAAATTGAGTCTAAGACCGACCTTCTAAGATTTGTGGTTCCTGAGATATCGCCGTTTGAAACTAGGAGGTTTGGTCAAAAATCGCCAAAAAGTCGATTTTTTGGGGAGGTACAAAAATGGAGGGGGTGGTCCGATTTGGATGAAATTCGGGATTCTTGCATGTTTTGATAGTATCAACAGCCCTGCCAAATTTGAGCAGGATCGGAGAGGGTAATTTTCAAATGCTGTTCCGCTTCAGATGGAATGACCCTTATACAATTTGTCTTGACAGAAGATTGAAATATAATGAGATAATCTTTATCAAATTCATATCACTGTGAAAGTGCAAACTCGTTCATGATGTTGAAACCAATTCTTGGAACGATCTGGCCACTGGTAGAACCTGCCTCGCGAGCGAAGGAGAGCACGGGCAATCGGCGAGATACTCTCGGCAGCTCAGGAGCAGGATAGACTCTTTGTCTTGCTCTTTGTTCATACTTCGGCAATGGACCATTTATATTGTTTTGCTTGATATTTACTTTGAATTTCGCTGCTGTTTTGGAATTGTCCAAAACTTTTCATTTTTGAAATATATTCCAATTGAAGCAACCTTTGATTTAATCATTTCTTTGACTTCATAAAATATCGACGTCACGAGCCCGCAAGTTTCATAAAGACATCCAGAAAAAATCATGTTTCCGACAATCATGAAAATTTTGAAGAAGGAATCTGACGAAGAAGGTAAGAACCTAACTTTTGTAAACTTGTAGTCTTGAAATATTAACTTTCCCTCGGTTCCTCCTCCAGCCGGTGTTCCGTTCATGACCCTGGTGACGAAAATCCGAACCACTCCGGAGGGCTCGCAGCTTGATCAGGATTCCCTCCCGGAAAAGGTCCGGCAGGAACTAGAAAAGGCTGCTACGCAGGGCCTCGTCGAGTTTAAAGACGACATCGTGAGGCTCCGTCCCGCGGCTTCCGGGTCCAGTCCACGACTTTCGGACTCCCCGGAAACATCCACCCCGGAAGTGATCACGCCGCCGTCCCAACTGGAAATCGTAACGGAGGACTTCACGGAACCGCCCGTGGATCGCAATGTGGCGGTGATCCCAACCCGGCCCGTCCCAGAGGAACGCAGGGCTTCAACCAGGGTGCGGACGGTACCGCCAAGGTCCGTGGTCCACGAGGACACCATTGTCGAAGAACAACATCCGGGACGGCAACGTCGGACTGGAGCCATCGGCGGACGGGCCAATCGACACCCGGCGGTTAGATCTCGGTCCCGGTCCAGGTCAGCACGACGCGTGCGTTCCGCGTCCAGGGGCCGCGGAAGAGACTAAATTATTGCGAGTGTTGTACGTGAAATTTAAAATATATATATTTTTAAACAAAACAAAAAACTACTTTGACTTTAAATTCGACTCCACCACGTACAAAATAATAATTCACAAATCCGTAGATTATAGATGATGGAATTGGTTTCCAGATTCTCCAGGTTCCCAGGAGAAATCCGGAGTACGGGAAGTTATGGTGTTGTTCGGGGAATATTTTTTTCCTGCCGGTATGAGTATCCTAGTACAGAATTATATTTCATTCATGAAACTCAAGACTATTCTTGGAACGATCTGGCCACTTTGGGACCGGAACCTGGAACCGGTCCCAAAGTGGCCAGATCGTTCTAAGAATGGTTTTCAACAACATGAATGAGTTTGCACTTTCACTGCGATATAAATTTAATAAAGATTATCACATAATATTTTAATCTTCTGTCAAGACAAATTGTATAAAACGAGTTGAAAAAAAGTTTCTTCATTGGTTCGCCCATAACTTAGAGTAAATGGCTATATTGTTGACTTTTCAACTTAGGGATCGGCAGCCGAAGCCGCTAACCACCGCGCCACGAGGCCCTCCAAAAAAAAAAGCACCAGAAGTTAAGTTCTTAAGCTAAATTCAAGGATTATAATTTTAGTTATAAGCTGAAAACAGAAAAAAATTGTTCTGGCAAAAGTTATTTGCCGTGGAACATGATTTTTGCAAAAAAAAATAATTTCAATTTTATCTGTTAATGTTATTCATAAGCATATTCTCTCGAATTGGTATCAGAGAGAGATTAAAAGCATTTTTTTTTTGGTTGTGGGGCAAAATGTTCAATTTACAAACAATTTGATTTAAAAAATTATTCGTCACAACAAAAAATACGAACGATATTTTTTACTTGGTACGATTTCAAAGACAGCACATCAAATTAGAATTTGTATATTTTCTTAAAGTTGTATGATTTTTTACAAGCAGTTAAGCCATTAATTAATCCTCACACTCATTTGGACCATTAAAGTTGCTGTTCTATACAACTTTGTTGCAAAATATTAATCAGAAGCGGGATCAGAATAATTTTCGATAAATTTCAAATTTCCCGGGAAATTGGTTGAAAATTTTCCGTTTCCCGGGAATTTTGTAACCACGGGCACGGTGTATTTTTTTGAGACCTCAAAGATAAAAAATTCGGTATGTGTGATATTTGGCACCGTGAAAGAAGGGCTCTTTCCCGACATTTTGCGGGGTATACCGAAATATTTCGTCGGGGGTCTAGAGCAACTTTTTTTTGAAGATTATTTTTCGATTTTATGGGATATTTGTTCAAAAAAGTCACATGAAATCGGTGCATTCCTGTTGATATCACTCAAACTTTTTATAAATATGCCTTGGGGACTCTAACCAACTATATTTGACCCATATTTGAACTCCACCAAAAAAAATCGTACCAAATTTACCAGATTTCTAGCATTCTTTGAAATTACTTCAAAATCCATACAGGAAACCCCGATACGACCGAAAATAAATCTTTTATTTGTATAATTTGTCATGAAAATACAGCAATACATTGCCCGGATACGAACTTGAGCATTAAACAATGCAAAACATGTTTTATTTAATAAATAAGCTGTTTTTTACCCAATAGGTTCCGAAAATTATGTGTTCAAACCTCTGCCACATCACACTATTACATTTTAAAACATTTTAGAATCAATCACATTGTAGAAAACAGTTTTCTGAACAAGTTCCATAGAAAAGTATAAGTTTTGGTTCAATATAAGCAGAGATATGCCCAAATTCCTGAAATAAATAGCGCCTTTCTCCAAAATTTCCTAATTTCATTACCTTTCACATGATGGGCACTGCTTACTGAGTTTTGTAATGAATGCTATAGAATAATTTTCATGAATTTCGTCGAAACTTGTTATAATTTTTATGTTTCAATAAAATATTATCATCATGAAAAATATCTTAGTAGGCAGTGCCCATCTTGTAATTCAAGCGGTTTTTTTTAAATATCAGAATTCAAAAAAAAGTTTATTCCCATGCAAATTTATATGGAAAATTGAATCGCTTTGCGCAATGTGAGGACTTAACCAATCTTTCTCAAACTTTAGGGAGTTGTTTAGGACCCCAAAAGGAACTGAAAAATTGCTGTGCTGGAAAATCGAATTTGTTATTACACCCTATTGGACCACGTTCCAAAAATACTGCTATCATTACAACGTTTAGCCCCGAAACTAGAACCCTTTTTTCCGTGCCCGTCGGTCATTTTCCATCGAAATTTCACGATCCAACAGAAACGAAAACGATGCCCTTAATCAATAATTGAACAACATCTCTCTCGTTCGGCCAAATAAATAGAGTGAAATTCCAAAGTTCCAACCCCTCTCCCGCCGCGCCGGGCACCGAAAGCTTCCCCGAAAATCGAACCGAGAGTCTCGGGCCGGCGGATCTTCGTCTAAGTCTCTTCGTCTTAGTCCCGGCTTTTATGGGCCTCGGCCTTTCTTTTGCCTCGGCGAACGTGCCTATGAATAAGTAAAAGCTTTCCGGCACTTTGCCACAGCAGGACAATCCGGACTGGCAAGATACTTCCCAAAGCGGGCTGATGAAATGAAAGTTTTGCACGCGAACGGCCGGATCTTGGCCCTGGAGGAAGGCATTGTCGGCTCGAGATAAATCAAGCTGGGAAGGAAGCGCGATTTTTTTAAGGAAATCCCAAAAAATACATCCTATTTAGAAAGGAAAGCAGTACTTTTTTGGGGCCAAATGTTGATGGATTGGATGCAGTTTGGAAAAGGGTTGCATGGTTAAACGATGGTTTCTGAGCTGGAAGATGAGAGTGGCAATACGATAGATGTTTGCTCAGGTAAAGAAAAGTGCTTTCGACAACATTTTATTCAAATCGTTACTAAAAAGAAATAACAAGTTTGATTTACAAATGAACAGATTGTTGGAATCAGTATGCTACAACTGCCACAAAAAAACGACTCCCTCCAGCAATCTCGTTTCCCTTACAATAAAAAAAACATCAGCAAAAAAGGTTCCAGCAACAACATCAGCACAAAAAAAAACACGATAAAGCAGAAAGAAAAACCAATTTACTTGATATTCATTATCGCCGCTATTCAAGAGTAAAATTGAAGAATCACCTTAGAAGGCGATGCAAAGTCAGGGGGGTTTCTCCTCCTAGAGGAAAACGGTCGGTCTGGCTGCGATAGGGAAAGCAACCATCGATTCATGTATTTCTTTTATTTCGTACTACCAGAGTGACGTTGGGGATGGCGAATTCTGTTTCCAACAGTAAGGATCGAGGTTCCGAGCAGGCACAGTTTGAAATTCTTTTTTTAGATTGTTTTGTGTATTTCAAAAGTGGTTCTAAAAAAACAAAATAAGCATCAGATTTATTGCAATGGCCTACGTCATGATTTGGATGTTTTTTTAAATAAAAGGTATGTGATTTGAATTTTAGAAAAACCCAAGCTCAAAAAAGAAGTTTATTTTGTTAAAAACTTCAAACACATTTTTAAAATAAAATCTTGTGCTAGGTATAAACCTAACAGAAGAACACAGAAACATCACCTCGTGTTTCGGAAGCATTAAGAGCGAGTTTTTCACCAATGTGTAACAGGTCGTATCAAGGTGCTCTGATTTGGATGAAACTTTCAGCGTTTGTTTGTCTATACATGAGATGAACTCATGCCAAATATGAGCCCTCTACGACAAAGGGAAGTGGGGTAAAACGGGCTTTGAAGTTTGAGGTCCAAAAAAGCTAAAAAATCTTAAAATTGCTCGCATTTCCGTAAAACTTCATCAATTCCAACTCTCTTAGATGCATTCGAAAGGTCTTTTGAAGCACTTCAAAATGTGCCATTGACATCCAGGATTGGTTCGACTTTTTCTCTTAGCTTTTTCAAATTACTGTCAAAAATGGATTTTTTTAAAACCTTAATATCTTTTTGCAACAGCCTCAAACACCCATACTCCCATAGGTCAAAAGATAGGTAATTACATGGACTATAAGCCTACGGTGTTAACTTTTTGGCCAATCGCAGTTTTTCTCATAGTTTTTCAATTTTTCTAGAACAAACATTTTACAACGTTAGTTTTTGCCGTGTAGGCCGCCATAACGGCACTTTTTGGTCTCAATTTTGTCATATTCGGAATCCTCGGACAATTTCACGTAAGCTAGATATATTGGAGTTGTAAATTTGATTTAAAAAATAATTAAATAAAACATTTTTGAAAAAGGAAAAAGATCTTATTTACCCTGTGATCAATACGTCAAATGCTGTATCAAGTAGGCGAAAACCTGTTTTACCCCTAATTAAACAAATTGTTAAAAAATATTTTAATTCATTCTAAATGGCAATTTTTCCAATCAAATTTAAAACTCCAATACTTCTAACTTACGTGAAATTGTCCAAGGATTCCGAATATGGCAAAATTGAGACCAAAAAGTGCCGCTATGGCGGCCTACAGGGCAAAAACTAACGTTGTAAAATGTTTGTTATAGAAAAATCGAAAAACTATGAGAAAAACTGCGATTGGCCAAAAAGTTAATACCGTAGACTCATAGTCCATGTAATTACCTATCTTTTGACCTATGGGAGTATGGGTGTTTGAGGCTGTTGCAAAAAGATATTAAGGTTTTAAAAAAATCAATTTTTGACAGTAATTTGCAAAAGCTATGAGAAAAAGTTGAACCAATCCTGGATGTCAATGGCACATTTTGAAGTGCTTCAAAAGACCTTTCGAATGCATCTAAGAGAGTTGGAATTGATGAAGTTTTACGGAAATGCGAGCAATTTTAAGATTTTTTAGCTTTTTTGGACCTCAAACTTCAAAGCCCGTTTTACCCCACCTCCCTTTGTCGTAGAGGGCTCATATTTGGCATGAGTTCATCTCATGTATAGACAAACAAACGCTGAAAGTTTCATCCAAATCGGAGCACCTCGATACGATCTCTAGAACAAACCGAGCAATATTTACAAATACTGCCTCTTAAATTTAAACCGGAATAACTCTATCTTAAAATATTCTACAAAAAATATCCTAAATAATTTCAAAGAATGACAGACCATATTTTGTGTGCACAAAGGATACCTATTTAAATTTTGAACTATAAGTTAAAAATCTAGCGCAATATTTGAACATTCCAAATGAACGATTTTTGTCCTTTCAAAAGAATTATCTTGATTATAATTTTTTTAATTATTTATAATTAAAAAAGTGGAAAAAAGCACATTTTTTCCAACTATGGAAATCGAACCAATGGTTTCCAAGACATCGCTAGTTAAAAAATGATGGTTAATTAGCAGACACTGACTCACTTTTCATTTTTCACAAAATTTAAACATTATGAGGCTTATAACTTAATACGGTGCACTTTATCAAAAAATGTGGAAAGTTATTTTTAAGATTAATATAATAAGATTTTTTTAATATATTTTTAAAAGACTTATCAAATTTGAACCACATTGGATGAAAAATTGTGTTTCATTGAAAATCCAATGCACCACAAAGAACAAAAAAATCCAGTTTTAATTTCTTTTTAACTATCTAAAAACTGTCGTTCTTGTTTACATTGAAGTGCAGTTATTCATTGATTAATAGTATTGATAGTAATTCTATGATTTTAACTTGTAAAACAAAACAAATACAACAGAAAACATAGATTTTAAGACTGTTTCAAACATTTTCACGGGAATTCCCGGGATTACAACATTATTTTCTCGTTTCCCGGGAAATACAAAACCCGAAAAAATTGGACGCCCTAATTACTCATCTTAAAATATTTTTTGAAATTCACAATATTTTTGATTTTTTGACCAAAATTACAATTTTTCCAAAAAATCATATAACCGATACCAAATTTTGCACCATCTTCAACTCTAGCACAAAAGATGCCTTTTGAGTAAACATCAAAAAAAAAATAGAAAATTAAAAAAAAGTTTTTTGGAAATTCTACTTTTAGTGATAAAAAGAAAAAAAAAGGATTTTTTTCATTTACCAATTTATTCTGAACAATTTCAAATGCGGTATTATTCTACCATCAAATTGCGAATTATATCAATGACTAATGTTTTATAAAAATGTGAAAACAGACAATAAATCTTCAAACTGACAGGAAAAATATGAAAACAGCAAATAATAGCAAATGAACGTGCATTAAAATACCAAAAATTAGAGATCAAAATAATAATTTTGAGAATAAATTGAAGAGTTGCTCACTAATGAAAAATCAAACAAAGAAACATATTTCACCAAATTTGTACAACCAAAACGAATAAAAAACTTAAAATTAACAAATAAAACTGGTTAGGCGCTTTCCAATAATCCAAATTTGGAGAAAAACTCCCTGTATGCAAAATCGAATCTTTTAACAACCCCAAACTCAATCAAAATCAAATCAAATTATTCGCTCTACAGCATTGCCTTGGCGTTCTCGATTGCGAGATTCCTACTCGAAACTAGTTGTCCGAAGGCTTGATTGTTGAGGCAATTGCTAACCTCTTTTTACACCTTGGCTTCCATCCACCCCGGGATTCGAACTTACGACCTTTGGATTGTGAGTCCAACTGCCTACCAGCGACTCCACCGAGGCAGAACCCAGGGAGACGACTCCTACACCTGGACTGAGCTATCAACCTAACCTCTAGGTTTGACCGGGGCCAACATTTACTTCCCCGTCCGACGGATCAGACAAATCTTGTCTCGAAAAATGCCACCGGGACCGTCTGGGATCGAACCCAGGCCGACTGGGTGAGAGGCAATCACGCTTACACCCCGGTTCCAAAAACTCAAAAAATTCAAATAAAAAGCAAGACCACGTGGAACAAAAACTTTGAAATTCATTTGTAATTGTATGATCATGTGAAAAACTGCATTTTTTTTTTGGGGAAAATCAGAATTCATATTTTACAAAGAAAGGAGCAGGTGTAATAAAATTGACACAGTTAAAAGATAATTCCAACGACGAACTTAAATTGAATATCTGGCAACACTGACATAAGTATTTTAGCATTTGTACAATTTAAAAAAAAATCTACTGATGAAAACAACCTCCGAAACCGTTTTACTGCACATCGTTCGATCTGGATCTTGCTTTCCGATGATTCTTGAAATATGAAAAGCTCTGTCCAAACATTTTAACAATTTAGTCGATCTAAGATTTTCGATAAAATATTAAAATTTTCCACAGTGCCCACCCGAACCCGACCAAAGAACACTGTTTTGTGTGTTCACCCCTCGTTCCAAAGGGCCACACGTTTCTCCCGGTTTTGGCCTGCTAACTTGTTTGAAATTGACTTTTGAATCGATTTTCGACACCCCAATCACGAGGGATGACGCAAAAAAAAAGGAAGTCGGAAGTGGAAGACCCCCAAAATTCCCGCCCTATTTCTTTCTTTCTGTAGTCACTGTTGCGAGAGTGCGTGTTGTGATTTCTGAATTTTCAATTTGTGTGTCCTGCCATCGGGGGAGCGCTAGCAGATCTTAACGGGGCTGATTTTGGCCTCGAACAGTCCAAGTCGTGGCACAAATCAGAGGCGATGGTGTGGGTGTGGTTGGCTGAGTCGAATTTCTGATTAGGTGGGCGCCCTTCTATACAGCCTCGAAAGGGGGGGGGGGTGAATCGATGCTTCTTCCAGTTGAACGATTCTGCTTTTCGATTTTAGGGGAGGGGGAGGCCAAAAGCTCCAGGTGGCTGGTCATTCGATGTCGGTTCCGATTGACGGCTTGATTCGAGCGGACAGATGGGAATCCGAGGAGGGTCGCTTTTGAATGGCAGACGTGCAAATCATCGAAATTATTGCTTGAAATCACGTCACGTGCGATTTGCGAGGAAGTTTAGTGAGCTGTAACTTTGAGCAGTCAAAGTTCAATCATTTCGCAAATGCTCTGAATTTATTCCCCCTCGATTCTAACTACATTTGATATAATTGGAGAAAATTCTTAAATTATGCACCAAGAAGCTTTATTCCTACAAACATTAAAGCCAGTTCACCCCTCCCAAAATCACTTCCAAATTGTGCCGTCCCGCTTGAATGGAATCGTACGATTCTTTCACTTTTTTTGTTTATGTTGGCATCCAGTAATGTGATTGTCTCTAAGGCACTTTGGGCGTAGCTTCTGTGGCCTGTGGCCTTCGAGGAATTTTTGATTAAATATTACGCACGAGCTTGCTTCCTTCCGCCTTCTGAGAATGATGATATGCTCTAAAGCAACGCATAAAATCTTCCAAAAATATATTTATAACGAGAAAATTCACCCATTTTTACCCTACTAAGTTGAATTACCTATTTTAACAACACAGAATTTTTTTTTAATTTACTCGACACGGAAAAGATGAATCACATGTAAACTCAGTTGTTGTATACTTGAGATTCGATGTAAACAGTTGAATCACACGTAAAATCATGTTTGTTACGTATAATTTGTTGCAAATTTACATGGAATTGCATTTAAATTTAAATGTTTAATGACGTGCAAAAATGTTACATCAAAATTGATGTAACATTCAGAAATATTTTTTTGTGTGTACTTATGCTGTTGTATATTATCAAGGCAACATTTTTTTCTGGAAATCAACAACACAAGTGCCACTTAGTCGCGATGCTTTCAAATGAGCGCTGTACGGTCATTTTCCCCTTTTTGCGCGTGGCGTGACGAAAAACCCAGTTTTTATTTTAAAAAAATCGTATCTCAGAGTATCGAAAACATAACTTCACCACTTTTTGATATGTTATGTGAAATTTGCCGAGGAATCCGATAAAAATATTTTCAGACATAGGCTCTTTGGTCCCGAGACCTTCAAAACAGCATATTAAGTTTTCATACGACCTTTTCAAATGTTAAGCTAGATTTTTGAAACTTCTTAATATTTTTCCTAAAAACCTTTCTTTTGCGTCTAACCCAAGTAACATTTTAGGCTTTATCAAAGCTGTCACAACCGCTATAAAACCTATCAGCCAAAACCAACAATAAAACCCCTTAGTCGTAACAAACTCCCCAGAACCTTGATAAACCCCACTTAAAACCCAAAAGGACCTCCGCAAAAGGTTGTTACGGCCTATTTATAAAACCTACATAGGAGTTCAAGGCTTTACAACTGAATCCTAACAACATCCTCAAAGCCTTGATAAAACCTTTGTTAAAACCTAGTCAGGAGTTATGGAAAAATGACATTTCATACGTCTTCAAACGTCTTATGCCAAATAGGTTTTATTTTGGCAAAAATAAGTCTTCGTCTTGCCAAATGATATTATGGAGATGGTTGTCAAAAATGGCGATGATAAATAATAGATATTAAAGGTAATCCGAATAATTCGAAAGCTTATTTCTCGCAATTGATGGCTCAAATTCAGCTGCGGTTAAAATTTTATTGATAAATGTAGGGGAGATGGAGCCAAAAAACTCAACTCGCTTCATCAAAAATCAATATTTTGTAATCATAGTGTTTAATGTTCAAAAATATTTTATTGCAATTCTTTGAAAAAAAAATTTAAAATATTTTTAAACATCTATCGCTATATTAATCATACCAGAAATTCAGCATAAATGTGTGTTTTCATCAAATTTAAATCAAATTTTTCAGTTTTCTATTTTTTCAACCAAGATGGCGGTCAATCAAATTCAATCAGAACACGCGTTTAGCGCCATATTTATGCACTGCTAATTGGCCGCGTTAAATGCTTTTTCAGGAGCTAATGGTTTTAAGTAAGCTTTTTGCATGCCTAATGGCACTTGACAGCTAAGACACCCTGGGTTTTATAAAAGCATGCGATAAAACCGTTTGGCATGACGTTGCCTTTGGGTTTTCAAGACTCTCTTGAAACTTTCATAAAACCTTATTAAAAGCCATTTAGCTTTTATTGTCACAAGGTTTTATGTCCGAGGCATAAAACCTTGTTAGAACCTACTAATTAGCTCTTGCTTATTGGTTGCGGTGAATGCCTAAATAAAACTATAAAGCAATCAAGATGCTATCATAAAACCTCAAGAAAACTAAGTGGTGGCTCGTTGGTTTAAAAATGTTACTTGGGAAGACAGCTAAAATTGGATGAAATGGCGCGGAGATATGATTTTTTGAAAAAAAGTCTTTTTTTAGAAAATCGACGAAAATTGCCATTTTTCGGACCACCCTAACACAGCGTAGGTCACCCTAATAGCCAAACAAAAAAATACGGATCTAATTATTTCAGCCAAGGATCCCCCCGAAAAATTTTGAGCCCGATCGGAGAACTTTTTTTTTGAATCATGCTGTTTTCGTGGGGAATTGCTGATTATATATAAATATATATAAATATTAGCCTGTCCCATTTTGAGGTCATGTCGAGGAATTTCAGGTGCTCACTTCTTAAATGATAGATTATGATGTTAGGAACAATGTTTTCTTAGACAAGAAAAAATAATAAAATACTTTCTCGCACCCCCTAGTCGATTTACTGAAAAAAGTCACTTTTTTGAACAAATTTTCTAAAATCGCTTGGAATCAATACAAAAACTGTTTCGATCAGGTGTGTATTATCTTCAAACGATAGGTTTTTGTCCATAGATTAAGATGCACTATCAATATTGGACCAAAATTTAGGTTTTTGGACTCTCCCAGGCGGATTTGTGTCGAAAAAATCGCATTTTTTTGAAACTTTTTTCAGAAATGTTCATTTAATTTAGGGTAGCCTATTTTTCCCAGGTAAACCAATACATGCAGCTTATAGGAAATTTCATGGCGAACATTTTTCCCTCTGAGAAAATCCAATTTCGACACTCCAGAGCCGAGATATTTGAGTTTTAGTGAGGAAAAAAGTGCCAATTTTCAAAATTTCTCAGAATTCAGAAGCAAGGCCTACTAATTACACGATGTAGCAAGCATATGTCTCAAAGGTCAGGGTATGCTTTCTTATAGTAATTTTTGCCGCTGAATCCGAATCTGAAATCAAATTTCGTGTAAACAGTGATGTTTTGGAGCTACACCCTTTTGGAATGTTATTTGCGTGTTTAAGAGGCAGTTTTTGTAAATATTGCTCGGTTTGTTCTAGAGGTCGTATCGAGGTGCTCCGATTTGGATGAAACTTTCAGCGTTTGTTTGTCTATACATGAGATGAACTCATGCCAAATATGAGCCCTCTACGACAAAGGGAAGTGGGGTAAAACGGGCATTGAAGTTTGATGTCCAAAAAACATAAAAAATCTTAAAATTGCTCTCATTTCCGTAAAACTTCATCAATTCCAACTCTCTTAGATGCATTCAAAAGGTCTTTTGAAGCACTTCAAAATCCAGACATCCAGGATTGGTTTAAACTTTTCTCATAGCTTTTGTTTTTTTTTAAAAACCTCAATATCTTTTTGCAACAGCCAGCAACACCCATACTCTTTTAGATCAAAAGTTAGGGAATTTCATGGACTGAAGCCTAATAACTTTTTGGCCAATCGCAGTTTTTCTCATAGTTTTTCGATTTTTCTTTAACAAACATTTTACAACGTTAGTTATTGTCCTGTAGGCATCCATAGCGGCACTTTTTAGTCTCACTTTTGTCATATTCCAAATCCTCGGAAAATTCAAACTTCAATGCCCGTTTTACCCCACTTCCCTTTGTCGTAGAGGGCTCATATTTGGCATGAGTTCATCTCATGTATAGACAAACAAACGCTGAAAGTTTCATCCAAATCGGAGCACCTCGATACGACCTCTAGAACAAACCGAGCAATATTTACAAAAACTGCCTCTTAAACACGCAAATAACATTCCAAAAGGGTGTAGCTCCAAAACATCACTGTTTACACTAAATTTGATTTCAGATTCGGATTCAGCGGCCAAAATTACTATAAGAAAGCATACCCTGACCTTTGAGACATATGCTTGCTACATCGTGTAATTAGTAGGCCTTGCTTCTGAATTCTGAGAAATTTTGAAAATTGGCACTTTTTTTCTCACTAAAACTCAAATATCTCGGCTCTGGAGTGTCGAAATTGGATTTTCTCAGAGAGAAAAATGTTCGCCATGAAATTTCCTATAAGCTGCATGTATTGGTTTTACTGGAAAAAATAGGCTACCCTAAATTAAATGAACATTTCTGAAAAAAGTATCGAAAAAATGCAATTTTTTCGACACAAATCCGCCTGGGAGAGTCCAAAAACTTAAATTTTGGTCCAATATTGATAGTGCATCTTAATCTATGGACAAAAACCTATCGTTTGAAGATAATACACACCTGATCGAAACAGTTTTTGTATTGATTCCAAGCGATTTTAGAAAATTTGTTCAAAAAAGTGACTTTTTTCAGTAAATCGACTAGGGGGTGCGAGAAAGTATTTTATTATTTTTTCTTGTCTAAGAAAACATTGTTCCTAACATCATAATCTATCATTTAAGAAGTGAGCACCTGAAATTCCTCGACATGACCTCAAAATGGGACAGGCTAATAAATATATATATAAATTTATTTGTTTAACAACGTGCAAAAGTGTTACATCATAAATGATGCAACATTCGGAAATATTTTTTTGTGTGTTCATTTTAAAAATGCTGGAATTGATCATCACTTTATTTCACTAAAAAAACAGATTTTTACAAATGTTCCAATAAATTCCGAAATATCGCGAGTTGACAAAATGTGGGCTAATTAGATAAAACTGAGAAAAACTCGTTTTCATTAAATTTTAACAGTGTGAGGCTATATTTCCGCAACCAGCTGTTCGATCCATAAAACCAAAAAATCAAATTGTAAAAAGTATTCTCAGCTTTTCAAAAATATTTTTTGCAGGTGTGCTTTTCCTTCATGAAGTATTTTTGAATTGCAAAAAAATGAACAAAAAAATACCTCAAAGTTCGTAATTTGAAAAAGAATGTCTTATTCGACTTTATCTTGCATCTAAAATGATTTTTAAAAATTTTGTTTGACAAAATGTTTCAAAAAATAACAAAAACTTTTTTTTCGAGAACTCAACACTTCGTGATTAAAAGTCAATTTCAAAAATCAAGGTTTTCCGTATGCCTATATTTCTAAAAAGTCATTGTCATATCCTACAACTTTGCCAAGACACCAAATCGATCAAAAAAATAACTTCTCAATGTACAGATTTTTCAAGTATTCAACGCCCATTTTGTATAACCAGTTAGCAAAGTTGTAAGAAGTCTTCATTGGAGAAGCTAATGATGCAACATGGCTTTTTAAAAAAAAAGTTGTTTTCCCTAGGGAATAAAAAAGATTTATCCAAATTGAGAAATTTTAAACTTAAAATCTCGGAAAACAATTTCAAATTCTAGAACACTACTCAACAGCTTTTTCAACCTAAAATTTCATAGTTTGCAATGTGGGCATTAAACGAACATAACATTTTGTTCAAAAAAAATGCGTTGTTTATGGACAACCGCTTACAAAATTTAGATCAATTCGAGCCAAACATTTCATTAGGGCACAAAACCAAAACGTAAACATTCGGGATTATTCCACTATTCCACTCATTAGTACACTCCCTACATGCCCTCCAAGAATCAGATTGAAAGCAAACAATTTACCATTAAAAAAATCAAAAACACAAAAGGGCACATAACAATTTTCACTCCAAACCCAAAATAAAAGTTCAAATGTGCCCTTTTGTTTTTCGTTAGTTTTTCGCAGTTATGGAACTTTTTGTGTTATAAACTGAACTTTTCATACATTCTTAACACTAATTCACTTCAAAGCAAAGTTTGTTATACTTTTCACCAAGCATTTCTGCAGAAAAAAAAACTTCATCGAAATACACTATTTAATACGGTCCCGCGGATGCTGTTCAGTACACTTTTGTAGAATTTTTATGTTTTACATACCTTATCTACACCATTCAATCACAAAACTTCACCAATTATCAAAATTTCCACTGAATTCCTCATTATTTCTAACTAAACAAAAGGGCCCATAAACGTCATTCAAAACAACAATCCGGTGACAGCGCTTTAGTGCCCTTTTAGTTCTCTTCGAAATTGCATTTAGAAAGGGCCCATTATGAACAGCAGTTGGAAAGCTAAAAGGGCCTAATAACGAGATTTTTTTAAATTATGAGTTTTATTGCGAAAATCAACATAAATTAAGAAGCAGTAAAGCAAAGTTGAGGATAATGATGTGTTTTATCGAATCATCAGTAAAAATACCATCAGTCAAGCTTATTTTTTAAATAGGAATTGAAACAAGTTGTCCATTTTTTGCAAGCGATTTTCTCGAATCGCGGTTTTTGCTTTTGTGCCCTAATGAAATGTTTGGCTCGAATTATTCCCCACATACTCTGTATACTAGTGGAAACTATATATTTTCCTAATTTCCGAAAGGTGTTGTGTGTGTGAATATTGTAGTGTTTAGTACAAAATATCTGAAACCAATATTGGTAAACATTTTAAGTGTTATTGAATAATAAATACATGAAGAATATATACAAAATTTTGCCATGGTTCGGTATTCATGTTTCAAACCGTGAAAATTGAAGTTTTTTTTTTCAAGAGTTTTTGTTTTATGAAAATGTTAGTAATTTGTGCACAAAATTTAATGTGTAGTTGTAGTTGTAAAAATTAATTTCAAATTCAGCGCAAATATTAATAAAATTCACTTCAAAAGATGTATACATAAGATCTGGCAACCCTGTCTCAAGCCTTGCGTATGAATATTAAAATTACACAAATTTTTATGGAAATTGTAGACTTTCAGATAATAATCTGACAACCCTGTTGTAGAATATTGCCAATCAATTATTAGAGGTATATTAGTTCAGTATATTCTTGTGAAAATGACTAGCGAATCCAATGTTGTGTAGAATTTTAGCTGTTATAAATTAGAAAGAAAGATATATGAGATCTGACAACCCTGTCTCAAAATTTGCCGCTTAAAATGAAATTTATAAAAAAAGAATTTCAACGTTAGATGATATAAAATTAAATGAAAAAAACCTTTGAATTTTGATTTTTGATCTGTTTACATAGATGATCTGCTCCTTGTTAATTTTTGCTTCATATCAAATGATCCAATTACTGTCGTGTTCCCTGTTGACCCTATTGACATCCCTGTCTTTGGTTATACTTAGACTGAAATGGAATTTAGATACTTCTCTTATTCAAATATTGAAAAATTTGAATAAAAATGTTATATTTTAAGTTTGGCTTCAAATTTCGAAGACTTTTCCATTAAGATTTATATTTTGCCAATTCGGCTTCAATTTAATGAGATGTTGCTTATTGCTTGTTGCAAATTAATAAAACTATTCGAAACCTGATGTTGTAAAATTCGGACTTTGGAACCAGCACTAAAAAAAACTTGTTGAAAACGTTTTCTTTGAGTTACAAAGCTTGATAATGTGGAAACACTTGCATAAGATAAGATAATATTTAAGTGAGGACCATTTAAAAATGTAATGCTATTTGTTTGTCCTTCTGATCTCAACTTTTAACACTTTCATTGATTTATTAAGTTTGAGCGAGCTTACGTGGCTTAGTAGGAAATTAAAAAAGCTTGTACTATTTTTTATTCATGTTTTGTTAATTCGGATGTAAATCATTTCGGGAATATAACATCATTCATGACGTATTCGAAAAATCTTTTAAATAAGTTACTAAATAAAATCATCACTGCTTTAGGATCATTTGAACGTGATGAAAAGACCTGTTTGATGCCACATTTTTATTTTATTTTTTCTCTTGAACAATTTCTTATTACACAGGTCAATTGGGTCCTAAAATGAAGCTAAGATTGGTGATATTATTGTTTACAGCGATAAAGCTTATTTTTCTGAGTACAATGACCCTTTGTACGACCACAAAGAGTTTAAAATGGATTTTTAAATAAATTTTGAAAAAATAACCTCGCGGTCCTGACAGAAAAGCTCCTACTTGACAGCTCGTTCCAAGGGGACCATAGTTGATCCATCGAAAAAATGTTGTTTTGCAAAAAAAAAAAAAAATGCATTAAAATGAAAAAAAGTGATCAGAAATGGTTTTTAATCGTGTTTTTACCATTGTACATAAAAATTGACATAGGGCTTTAGTACCCAATTATGCCATTCTACCTTCAATCTCTGTTAAAATTCCACACTCAACATAATCCATCAAATTCCAACGATCGCACCTCTGTATACTCTATTTTTAGCGTTTGCGTATATGCATTCTAGTACGCGCGCGCCCTAAAGAATCCATACCGCTCCGTGCTCCGTGGGCATAATTGATGTATCTAGACCACAAACGAGTCCCCAATTAACTGTCAATCGCGGGGTGGCATCAACATCGCCATGTCGGCTCGCTTCGTCATCATCGCAGATCGTCGCACGGCAAAATGTTTATAATTAAATTTGATTCATGACCGCCATGAATCAGCGCATCAGGAAGAAAAGAGAAACAATTGTTCAGCAGGACGTGAGATGGACGCTGCCGTCACAGAGAGTGCAATACAGATGCAACGGTTTAAATTTTTTTAAAATAACCTTTCTATTGGTACAACCCGATAAGCGTGTAACAGCCCTGTGATAAAAATGCACTTTTTGACACCTCGATGTCGTGCAGTTTTGCGGACAACGTAGGCTCCACTGTCAACTCGAGCGAGTGTTGCGTCTGCTGCGTCTGTGCTGCACGTTACTAACATTTGTCGTGACACAAGAGGAAAGGGTGTCGGGCTTTATAATTAAAATTATAATGAAGATAATTTTCTTGTTTTTAATAGCACCTCCTGTGGCTGTGTGCATGTGAGTTGTGCTGTGCGTGTTGTTGTTGTTGTGGTGTATTATTCCTTGCGGTGCATAGTTGTGTACTTATACAACACAAGAAAATGTGCTTTTTTATTCTCTTGTCTAGTTGCAACTCTGAGTCTTCTTCTATGGCAACAACTGCCACGGCAGTTAGTTAACGGTTCGTGTAGCGGAAAGTTACCTAAGGCTACGGGGAAAAGTTGTAACATTTGATATCAACCACAGTGCGCTAGGGATGCCGTATGTTAAGAAAAATATTTTTGTTTTTTAAATGAATTTGTATTTTTTAACTGACTAAAGATCTAACATGACTCCCGAGACTTTAAAAAAAACTGAACTTCTTTAAAAAATGAGCATCCCCACCGTGAAGCGCCACCAAGAGTTAATTCTTGACGATGTGCTGATTAATTTCGCAGCGAGCACACGTTCTCCCTTGCTCACTGCTATAACCAACCGTCAACCATAAGTTCATCAGGGAACGGCATGCAGATGTCAACCGCATCGCGCTTGTGAGAAAATGTCGCAAAGGCTCAGCAGCAGCATTATTATTTCTGTCTTTCTCGAGCCGTCGAGATTCAAGTCATTAGTGTGTGTGAGTGTGCGTGTGTAATGCGGAAGAATTTTACGCACTTTTTTCTGACAGTGCGTAGTCGCATTTTTTCAGTCGGCTTTGCATGTATAAGATTTATTTTTTGAATTTAACTTACGCAAAATTGTGAAATAATATAACATTTAAAAAAAATCTTTTCAATTTTTCAAACAAAACACATCAATGAATGAAACAAAAAAATCAAGAAGAAATATAAGAAATTCAAAAAAAATTGAATCCTAAAAAATTTAGACAAAATAATATGAAATTATTGAATTATATCGATCATCAGTCATAAATCTTAAAAAGTGTAGCGCGATCTTATACGATAATGGCTTATTGGAAGGAAAATCATCATAATTATATTGGAAAATCATTTGCCAGGGTTTTAAGAATGTCAAACTTCAAAACTAAATAGAATGATCTTAAATCCAAAAATGTATAAGGGTAATTCTCCGCCAACTCACACAGCAGTTGCCCCGACCCCTCTTCGATTTGCGTGAAACTTTGTCCTAAGAGGTAACTTTTGTGCCTGATCACGAATCCGAGGTCCGTTTTTTTGATATCTCGTGACGGAGGGGCGGTACGACCCCTTCCATTTTTGAACATGCGAAAAAAGAGGTGTTTTTTAAAAATTTACAGCCTGAAACGGTGATGAGATAGAAATTTGGTGTCCAAGAGACTTTTATGAAAAATTAGACGCCCGATTTGTTGGCGTACTCAGAATTCCGAAAAAAACGTATTTTTCATCAAAAAAACACTTAAAATGTTTTAAAAATTCTCCCATTTTCCGTAACTCGACTGCAAATTTTTTTGGAACATGTCATTTTAAGGGAAATTTAATGAACTTTTCGAATCTACATTGATCCAGAAGGGTATTTTTTTCATTTAAACAAAATTTTTCATATTAAAATTTAATGTTTTTTCTAACTTTGCAAGGTTATTTTTAAGAGTGTAATAATGTTCTACAAAGTGGTAGAGCAGACAATCACAAAAAAAATGATATTTAAACATAAGGGGTTTGCTCATAAAAATCACGAGTTATCGCGATTTTACGAAAAAAAGTTTTGAAAAAGTTGATCGTCGTCGATCATGGCCGTTCATCGTCACCCGCGACAGACACGGACGACGAAACAAAGAGAAACGCAAAAAGTTACTTTTTCAAAACTTTTTTTCGTAAAATCGCGATAACTCGTGATGTTTACCAGCAAACCCCTTATGTTTATATATCAAAATTATTGTAGTTGTCTGCTCTACAACTTTGTAGAACATTATTACACTCAAAAAAATAACCTTGCAAAGTTAGAAAAAACACGAAATTTTAAAATGAAAAATTTTGTTCTAAATGAAAAAATAACCCTTCCGGGTCAATGTAGATTCGAAAAAAACATTAAATTTCCCTTAAAATAACATGTTCCAGAATTTTTTACAGTCAAGTAAAGGAAAATGACAGAGTTTGTAAAACTTTTTTAGTGTAATTCTGAGTACGCCATCAAATTGGGCGTCTAATTTTACATAAAAGTCCCTTTGACACCAAATTTCTATCTCATCACCGGCTGCAAATTCCAATCGATTTTTTAAATCTCATGGCAGTGTTGCAAGATTATACAAACTTTACAGATCAATCGAAATTTCTATCCAAAATTCTTCAAAAAAAAATGTTCAAAAGTGATTTTTATTACATAAATTCATGAAAAAATGGCCAAATATCACTGAAACAGTCAAAAATGTGAAAAAGGGCCAAAAAGGTAAGGCAAGACTGGTTTAAAGGCTTTTTCTGGTAAAACCTGGCCGAGAAAAAAACAACACGGATAGAAATCCTATAAGCAAATCCGGTAACACTGTGTTGTTGAATTCGACAACATGGAAATGTTCCCAAAATCGTCAAAGTTTTTCTCGAGTTTGCTGCAAATGTTTTCAAAATCGATAACATTGTTGTTCAAAATTGAAAAAAATTTTGACGAATTTGGGAACATTTCCATGTTGTCGAATTCAACAACACAGTGTTACCGGATTTGCTTACAGGATTTCTATCCGTGAACTACGAACTCCAATTCTATCTGTATATCTCATGACAGTGTTGCCAGATCATCAAAAAATTATCACAAATGCCATTCAAAAGCCTTTCCAACTATTTGAAAAAACGATGAATAATTTTGTTTCAGACATTTGGCCTCAAAAAGTTCAAGAAATTCCACCGTATACTTTAAATCTCAAGACCCTAAACTTTTTAACTCAAGTTCTAGTCAATACCTATTAAATAAAAACCCACAAAGGAAATCGAGAATAAGTTCGGACATAATTTTGATACAAATAGAGAAGCACCGGTTCGTATATGGGTAAAAGTCAAAGGGCAATTCACTTCTGATATTGCACCAATATGAAGCCAATATTGGAGTTGATACGGTATGCAGCCAAGGAATACTGCGCGAGTATTATGCGCGTATGATATTCACGCTGATATTTGGATAGATATGACCTCAAATACGACGAATATGGGGTCTATATCGTCAATACGGTATGCAAACAATGAGAATATTATGTGCGTATGATACGCGTATGCAGTATACTCGTAGTGATTAACCCCTAGGTAAAAGTTCAAAATAGACAAAACAAATGCTCTCTAATACTAACGCAATTGAGTTGAAAAGCACGAAAACATTAAAATCTGTTGTCAAAAATTCCTTTGAAATTCATCCCGATTGTTCAATAATTTCTGAAACAAACTTTTGTGCTTGTGAAAGTTACAGTCCAAACTCAATAATCCGAATACCTTGGAACAAATTCAATTCGTGTAATCGAATCAATAAC
Source organism: Culex pipiens pallens (assembly GCF_016801865.2). Taxonomy (NCBI): domain Eukaryota; kingdom Metazoa; phylum Arthropoda; class Insecta; order Diptera; family Culicidae; genus Culex; species Culex pipiens. The sequence continues at coordinate 92,399,623 of NC_068937.1, read as the reverse complement.
ATACAATTTTTTGCTGTCTTAAATTTGATTGTCAAGTGAGCAATTCTCTACCAAAACCGGAAATGGATTTTATTTGTATTTTTTGATTTGGCTCAAACTTTGTGGGGGCCTTCTCTATGACCAAAGAAGCCATTTTGCATCATTAGTTTGTCCATATAAATTTCCATACAAATTTGGCAGCTGTTCATACAAAAATGGTACGTAAATATTCGAAAATCTGTAAATTTTGAAGGAATTTTTTGATCAATTTGGTGTCTTCGGCAAAGTTGTAGGTATTGTTAAGGACTATTTAGAAAAAAATAGGTACACGAAAAAAAAATTTCCCGATTTTTTTATTAACTTTTTTTTTACAAAAACTCAAATTCCCAAAATACGTATTTTTTGATTTTCGAGATTTTTTGATATGTTTTAGGGGACAAAAATCCGCAACTTTTGAGCTATAGAGAAACATGGTCAAAAAATCTGCCGCCGAGTTATGATTTTTTGAAAAACTGGTGATTTTTGGAAAAAATCGAAATTTCATACATAAAAATTTTTTGACCTCATTTTTTTATGCAAAATTGAATTTGCAATCGAAAATTACTTTACAGATTTTTTGATAAAGGGCCCCGTTTTCAAGATATAGCCACCGAAAGTTTGATTTCAGCGAAATATTTGCAGTTTTTCGATTTTTAAAAATAGTGACCATGAGTGACCATTTCTAAAAATATTTTTTTTGAAAAATTCAGAAAATTTGCTATAAAATTGTCTTAGAGACATTGAAGATTGGACCTCTGGTTGTTAAGATACAGCGGCTTAAAGAAAAAGAATCACGAAAATTGAAGTTTTGTAAGTCTCACCCAAACAGCCCACCATTTTCTAATGACGATATCTCGGCAATTAATGGTTCAATTTTCAATGTTAATACATGAAACATTCGTGAAATTTTTCGATCTTTTCGAAAAAACTATTTTGCAAAAAATTAAATCAAGACTAACATTTTAAAAGGGCCGAACATTGAATATTATGCCCATTTAAAATGCTAGTATTGATTTAAAAATATTTTTTTCGAAAAGATCGGAAAATTTCACGAATGTTTCATGTACTAACATTGAAAATCGGACCATTAGTTGCTGAGATATTGACATTAGAAAATTGATGGTTGTTTGGGTGAGAATTAGAAAATTTCAATTTTCTTGTTTCTTTTTCTTTAAGCCGCTGTATCTCAGCAACCAGTGGTCCAATCTTCGATGTCTCTTAGACAATTTTATAGCAAATTCTGAACTTTTCAAAAAAAATATTTTTAGAAATGGTCACTCATGGTCACTATTTTTAAAAATCGAAAAACTGCAAATATTTCGCTGAAATCAAACTTTCGGTGGCTATATCTTGAAAACGGGACCCTTTATCAAAAAATCTGTAAAGTAATTTTCGATTGCAAATTCAATTTTGCATAAAAAAATGAGGTCAAAAAATTTTTATGCATGAAATTTCGATTTTTTCCAAAAATCACCAGTTTTTCAAAAAATCATAACTCGGCGGCAGATTTTTTGACCATGTTTCTCTATAGCTCAAAAGTTGCGGATTTTTGTCCCCTAAAACATATCAAAAAATCTCGAAAATCAAAAAATACGTATTTTGGGAATTTGAGTTTTTGTGAAAAAAAAAAGTTAATAAAAAAAATCGGGAATTTTTTTTTCCGTGTACCTATTTTTTTCTAAATAGTCCTTAACAATACCTACAACTTTGCCCAAGACACCAAATTGATCAAAAAAATCCTTCAAAAGTTACAGATTTTCGAATATTTACGTACCATTTTTGTATGAACAGCTGCCAAATTTGTATGGAAATTTATATGGACAAACTAATGATGCAAAATGGCTTCTTTGGTCATAGGGAAGGCACCCACAAAGTTTGAGCCAAATCAAAAAATACAAAAAATAAAAATGGTCGAAATCGGCCGGTTTTGTAGAGAATTGCTCAAGTCTTAGTTTGACCCCTAAACCACCCTAAACTACTCTAAAGTGATTCATAATTTTTAGATCCAAGATAGCAGTGATTATTCATTGATAAAATTGTTTTGGTAATTGAATAGGTAATCAACCACGACTTTCCGAAGCCCTATACAACCTTCGAGTATTCTAAAGTTCAAATAATCGAGTCTGGACTGTAAAAGTCGTTTCAATTAGTGTTATCAAATTCTCTTGCCCTAATACAATTCGATTCGAAATATCGAATCCCCTCTGAACTGTTACTTTTACTACGATCAGTGTTGCCAGATCATCGAACAATATAACTGATGAAAAAGATTTAGACTACCGATCCAACGAAAATTCCAGAAGTATGTTTTTCCAATTTAAAACATTCTGCCTAGAAAGAATAAAAAATCTCAAAGGTAAAACAGTGTTGCCAGATCATCAAACATTGGGGTTTAGCGGAAATTTAGTGATCATAACTTTAGACAGGGTTATCAGTACACCAATAACTTTTGTAATCCAAGTTGCAATCCAGTTTTTGGCAACACGACTTTTCAACACGTTTCCGTAGACTAATGAATGAGACTAACTTCATTTTCTCCCAGTCTAAACCTTTACACAAGAATGCAGTTTAAACAGTTTAAAAATTGACCTTGATTTTTGACATACAGAATTGTTTGCAAAATTTTTTGTTGTCAAAAACGGTATGGCACTGTAATAAAGACATTAAAAATGTAATGAATTGTAAGTTGTTTTCAGTCATTTGCATATTCATATATATCAAATTGCAATACACCTATCGCTCACTTGCGTCACAAATACCTGGCATCCAAATTCTCCACAGCAAAATTTGGCCCAAATCCCAAAACATGCAAAAACACAATTCTTTTTTTACAGCCCATCATTTCCCTTCTCAGTACTCTGACCGCACGTGTCTATACGTACGTTTCTTCCGCGCTGTATATGTGCGTGCCAACTAGAGAGGAAAAAAAAACAACAAAAACCAAAACAGCAGCAAACGTCACTGCCAATATATCATCACCGATTGAATGGGCACCAATGCGGGGACCAACAACGCCGGAATGTCCGCACCAACCAACCGCGGGCCTGTTTCTGTGTATGTAACGGACAGTGGGAAATAACGAATGTGTATGAGCGTGTGTTTGTGTACGACATGCATAAATAACCGTTTTTCCCAATTTCAGTACAAGTCATTTAGAAGCGTCCTCTCGCTGCACGAGAAAAATCGCTGACCGGATTTAGATGCTGGCGCGGGTGGTGGAGGAGGTGGGTTCAGTAACGGTGGGAGTACGCCATAAATTTCTGATTGTACCATAACAAACGTCACAAAAAGTACCGCCGAACAATGGAGTGGCTTTGTTTCGAAAAAGAATTGTCACAGGCAAACAGACGTAAATGATTGAACAACTTTGTCGAAAATTCATCAAACACTTCACACTAGTGCCATCTAGTTGTGATCAAGCGCTCTTCGCGTAATGTGTGATGGTGTGCGTGCATTCAATATAGAGTTATCTAAGCCCGAGCTCACGCACACTAGCACACCATTTGTTTTGCTGGACGGTACAAAATTTAACCTCACTTTTTTTCGTGTACGTACACGCAATACATGCGCACGTAGATAACTTTATTAAGCAACTGTCAAACGCGCGTAAATCAACTGTGGTGAATATGAAATTGCCGTGGTGGATTACTGATCATTCAAACTGACCGTTAAATTGATGACTCGTTTGTTTTGTTTTTGATTTGATAGAAGTTGTGAGAGTTGACCAAATTTTTGCAGCGGTAAATCTTTCTATTTGGCATCCTCAAATTAAAAGGCTAAAACTAACGGGGTTTAACTATACTTAACTTATATGTCAACAAATTTGTTTGTCTAAAAACATTACTTGTCCATACAAACAAAAACAAAAAATGTAGAAGAATCTAAATAAAACACCATTACACAGTACTGGAAACAATAGCACACCATTCCAACAATCGGCACCACCCGCGCACAAATACAAACCAAACACCAAAATGAGAAAAATTCCAACTTGCTCCAATAAACCCCAACCTGCCCATTCCACCACACCTGAAAACTTTACCATTTCCCCGACAAAAAAAAAACAAAAGCCAAAAAAAGGGCCCCGACCATAACCGACATTTTTCAGTGTTTTTTTTTAACTCTCGCTGCGAAAAGACATAAATTTCACCATCGTTTACATAAATATTGCCTTTTTTGCGACGGAGTTTTTCACCGAAAAAACCATCGCCTGTCCTTTCCATTACAACAAAATTGTTCGCCCCCTCTTTCGGTGCTTTTTTCGGCACTTTTTTTTTCGGTGTAAATCTCTCCTACGCTTCTTTTTTCTCCTTTCTCTATTCGCCCCAATGATCGATGTCATTGATTTATGTGATTTTTATTATGAATATGAATGTGCCTGGGTTGGTGTGAGATCTATTTTCGGAGGCTGTGAGGAAAAAATGCAACACACACATACTTATACACACAAAAATGATGCATGTGACAGCGATAATTGCGGGGCTTGGGCAGTTCGGCGAAGTGAAATTGATGTTTCTGCTATTAATGGGCAATCGGTGAAATTATGGTGAAGTCAACAACAATTCGAAGAGCAAAGATAAACTTGCTTTTTGTGCTTTGAAAAACTGTTTTAAAATTGTTTTCAGCAGATCTGGTTACTCTCTTCTGGTAGCAAAAGGTTTGCACCTTTCCAATTGCTACCTCCGATAAAATTCTGTGTTTTCATTAAAAAAACGATACTTAATCCACCTATAAGGTGGTTGGAGCCTTCCTCACACTGTTACTTGTGTTCTATGTTTATGCGTGCTACAATTTTTAGATATGCATTAGAATGTAACAAAATGGGTCAAATTAGCAGGCATTTGAGGACATGATCCCCTAGGTGTACTGAGCCTGAATCCCAAATATGAGCTTGATTGGTTGCGACAGGACCTTGTGCTTTGACTTTGAAGTTTAAATGGAATTTAACCCGTAAAGTCGATGCGTTTTGTTTTTTACCAATTTTGAGCCCCTTAACGGTTTTTGCATTTTTCAAAAACCTTACGATTTCATAGTTCGTGTTCCAGGGAACATCTAAAAATGAACCTATAAACATATAAAAGACAATAGCTTATAGGACCTTTAAAAAAGAAGTCTGGAACTTTGCCGGAGAGTGCGAAACGATTTGTACACTATTAAGAATGTTTCAGAATTTATGACACCGCCGTTGAACAAGGTAGGTTCAGAGAAGGCGTCGCGACGCTCATGCAACCAAGAAAGCTGATGGTTGCCAGAATGGTTGGCTGATGGTTGATTGTGATAAATGTCTTATACACAGCTGAAAGAATCCCACAAAACTCTGTACTGCACTTACAAAACTACTGTTGGTCCATAAACTAAAGAAAAAACTGAATTGAATTGAAATTTTCTTACTCTTCGACAAAGGTGTACAACCTCCGTTAGATTAGTCCGTGCCCGCCGGCAATTTGACCAGGTTGAGGTCGTTGTAGGCAAGCTTGGCGTTGGTGGCGGCCGCATCAGCAGCTTTGGCCTGCTCCTCCGTCCACTTTCGCTTCTCGGATTCCGCTTTTTGCGTTTGATTTACACTTCTTCCTCCCGCGCGCTTGGGCTTTTCCGCTTCGGCCGCCTCGTTGTGTTTTTGTCGTGGTTCTCCAGCAGAAGGGCGTTTACGTTGAGGTTGATCAGCTTCACGCCGTCGTACATGTAGGGCTTGCTCTCAAACAGTTTGGCGGACCTCAAGTCTTGCAGGTGCTTGATCAACTGTCCAGAATTTTTTTGCGGTCATCGAGTAGACCGGTAGGTTGTGGATGAAACCTGTGGCACCTGTGTTGTGCTTTTGTCCTGGTAAGCTGGCACTTTCCTTCGACGTCCTTGAGGGTGGCCTTTATGGTGCGAACCTGCTGATCGCAAGGAATCACTTAACCGGTTCGCCGGTCGCGCTAAACTGCTGTTTGATGTTGTTTACCAAACTCTTCAATTGCTTCCGGACGCTTACCTCCGCGACCGTCTTGAAGCTCGCGTAAACCGTATTGACCGCGGTCTGATTTTCGTCGCGCATCCGAGTCCGAGCGACCTCCGCGTTCCGCCAGCAGCCACCAGATTGACCTGCATCCGGCTGAGCACTCCAATCAAAGCCAATCGGAGAAGTCCGTCTGCACTCACGCTGGAACCAGACCAGATAAATAAAAAGTTCAATTTTAAACCAAACCTTGGCGAGTTGGACCAACCAAAGGAAAAAAACCCACTTTGTTTATTTTTGTCTGAAAAACACAGGGTGATTCTGAAAAAAAATAAAGTTCAATGACAGACGTTGGTCGACCAATAGAGCTGTGCCCTGCTACACCATTCTGTTTTATCCCAGTCACGGCGTTCTGGCAGAATTCGGGCAAAATTCTAACCAAGTGAATGATGTACCGCAGTACCAGTACAGAACGGACTCGTTAATTGGGTCCTAAAATGAAGCTTAGATTGCTGATATTATTGTTTACAGCGATAAAGCTTATTTTTCTGAGTACAATGACCCTTTGTACGACCACAAAGAGTTTAAAATGGATTTTTAAATCAATTTTGAAAAATTAACCTCGCGGTCCTTCTTGACAGAAAAGCTCCTACTTGACAGCTCGTTCCAAGGGGACCATAGTTGATCCATCGAAAAAATGTTGTCTAGTCAACAACTTTTTTTTTGCATAAAAATAAAAAAAAGTGGTCGGAAATCGTTTTTAATTGCGTTTTTTACCGTTGTACATAAAAATTTACATAGGGCTTTAATACCCAATTCGCCGCTTTCGGCAGGCATGTCAGATTTTGAAGATTTTCGGGCACATCACAAAAACGCAAATGAGTTTAACTTGATGGCAAAATAATATTTTACAAATCAGTTTTTGGCAAAAGAAGCAAAACATCTTTTTCAAAACATCTTTTTAGTGAGTAATTCATTTGATTGAAAATCATCGAATAACAATACAACAATACGAAACAATACGTTTGAGCATTGAGCCTGTGCTAGAAAATCTTCAAATGTGGCATCCCTGGCTTTCGGCCGACTCATCGGCCAACGAGTCGGCTGACCGGGCAATTGACTTCTGTGGAAACTTTACATAAAAATAGGAATTGTATTGTTAATTTGGTTTTGGTTAACCTTGGTGGATTTTCTTCAAATGATTCGAACTGTCAAAAATCCACCAAAGCATCTGCCACATTGATTACACAAAAAAACTGTGGTAGAAAAGTATCCACCGCGATCTACCACGATCAATTTTTGACTGCGGTAACCAAAATCAAATAAACAATAAAACTCGGTTGCCGAAATCAGTCGACGAAATCTGACGGAATCGGTTATTGAAACAATCGGTTCTTAACCAATTTAGTCTGTGAGCAAAAAAAAATCTTACTCAACTCGATTTGATCGAGATTTAAAAATCTTCAGAATTTTGGAAAATTTTCAATGTTTAGTATCGCAAAAAGTTTTTTTTTTCGCTTAAATTTTTGTTTTTGTCAAATCTTACATTTTTTGAAAACTAATGGTTGCAAAACAACTAAACTAGTGTAAAATGCATTTTAAAACACTTTTTGCGTCCAAATGTTGAGGCTATAACTTGTTATTTAAATTTTAATATTTTTATTTTTTTTTTTTTAAACATGGGAAAAACAGCTGCCTAAACCCCTATATACATTTCAATTTACAACGGTAATTCGCAATTCGCAATTCGCAACTTTCAGTGTAAGAACGGGCCTTGACCGATCTTATGCACTAGGTTCCCGACGAACACGCACTGCCCTTACACCTACATCTCACCCTTGCTCTGAGTCAGTACGAGCAACACGCTAGAACACGCTTTGAGTGTTCGTGCCAGGCATGCACACCTTCTTTTCCGGTTACGCATTTTAACTCGGCCGGGGGTGGTACATTACGTAGGGTTTGATGTAAGTATAAGCGCCTAACCATTTATAGTGTGCCTATCAACTTTCATTAAAGCAAAAACTGTTTTATTTTTAGTTTTAATTCAAAAACAAGTTGTTATTTTACTGTGTATTGTTTTCTCCTGAAATCTTTCCTAGTGTTGTGTCGTGTTTATATGTTGCTATTTCTTTTGTCGCGATGTTTTGTTACAATTTTTGGTCCTAAGCATGTTATAAAAGTTTACCAAAAGTACAATTGTAATATTTGTGTTAATCCTTTAACCATTCCTTAAATTGAATAAGGGCTCAAACCTCACTTGTTTGAAAAAAGGGTGAAGATTGAAAACAATAGACAGTAAAAGAGAATTTATTTTATAAAAATCAAGAATCAATAGTAAGAGAATGATGAGCGTATTTTAAAGAATAAAAATGAGAAGCTAGATGTATAAGATGTATAATTAGACAATAGGTAATAAATAGAGATACAAAAAAGCTTAGATTACAGTAATGATAATTTATAGGACAGATAAAGAATTATTTAAATAAATAAATTCGAAATAAAATCAAATTAGGCAAATGATAAATAGACTTGATATTACTAGTACATTAAGGAAAAGTATATTTTTAAGGAAAAAAAAACAAAACAAAGTTTGTTACAGCAGTATCAGTTGGTAAAAAAGAGTGGAAAAGCTTTGAGAGATAAGAGAATCAAAAGTTAGTAAAATCAAAATCAAATGATGGATATTAAATAGAAGAATCAGTGAAGAATTGAGAATCAGTAGAGCAAAATAAAAATAGGAGATAGGTGGTAGCTGAGAATGAAGAGACGAGAAACCCCGTTGTGCGATGTTTCAGGTACATCCACAGCAGTTGACTCAACATACTGCGAATCAAAACAATACCGTCTACAATCACAAATTACTTCCCTTTCCCACATTGTCGCGCCCCTTTCTTTTAGCCGTCTCGACTCTGACCCGCGGTGGTCAAAGGTTTACGATCCGTTACCACAGGCCACCAGCTACTTACTTTTACTTTTACTGCTCGTACAACCTCCGGGTCATGAGCTGTCTCCAGATGCGTTGCCATCTAACTCGGTCCTGGGCTGCTACTCTCCAATTCCGCTGCGGAACTCCCACACTTTCCAGATCTTCCTCCACCTGGTTCAACCACCTTGCACGTTGCGCCCCCCTCCGCCGCGTTCCAACCGGCTCCGAATTAAACACCAACTTCACCGGATTGATAGTCTGGTTCGGTTGGCGCGCATCCAGCGCGTCCGGCATTCTTGCGACGTGTCCGGCCCACCGGATTCAGCCAGCCTTGGCGACCTTCCGAATACTTGGCTTGCCGTAGAGTTGCGCCAGCTCGTGGTTCATCCTTCTCCTCCATACAGTGTTCTCACGCACGCCGCCAAAGATCGTCCTAAGCACTCGTCGCTCGAAAACTTCAAGCGCTTGCAGGTCCTCCTCGAGCATCGTCCACGTCTCGTGCCCGTAGAGGACGACGGGTCTTATCAGCGTTTCGTACATGGTGCACTTTGTACGCCGGGAAAGGTGACCAGACCGTAAGGTTTTGTGGAGTCCGTAGTAGGCACGACTACCGGTGATGATGCGCCTCCGAATTTCTCTGCTGCAGTTGTTGTCCGACGTAACCAACGATCCGAGGTACACAAACTCCTCCACAACCTCGAACTCGTCGCCGTCGATCGTCACGCTCGGTCCTATGCGAGTCCTAAGGGACTCGGTTCCTCCTGCCAGCAGATACTTCGTCTTCGCAACATTCACCTTCAATCCAACCTTATCCGCTTCACGCTTCAATTCGGTGTACCGCCTGGCCACATCCGCGAACGTTCTGCCGACAATGTCCATGTCGTCGGCATAGCAGATGAACTGGTTGGACCGGTTGATGATCGTGCCCCGCATGTTGAAGCCCGCCCGCCTCATCACACCTTCAAGCCCAATGTTGAAACAGAGGCCGGAGATACCGTCGCCTTGTCGCAGTCCCTTGCGCGATTCGATCGGGTCGGACATAGCACCCGAAATCTTCACGCTGCACCGTGCCCCGTTCATCGTCGATTTCACCAGTCTGATCAGCTTCCCAGGAAAGCCGTTCTCGTACATGATCTTCCATAGCTCTTCGCGATCGACCGAGTCGTACGCGGCTTTGAAATCGATGAACAGGTGGTGCGTCGGGTTCTGGTACTCGCGACATTTTTGGAGGATTTGGCGTAGCAAAAAGATTTGGTCCGTCGTCGATTTCCCCTCCACAAAACCGGCTTGGTACGTACCAACAAAATCCTTTGCTCGCTCCGACAGACGACAGAAAATGATCTGAGACAGCACTTTGTAGGCCGCGTTGAGAATAGTGATGGCTCGATAGTTCTCACATTCCAACTTGTCCCCCTTCTTGTAAATCGGGCATATTACTCCCTCTTTCCACTCCTCCGGTAGCTGTTCTGTGTCCCAGACCTTGACTATCAGCCGGTGTAGACAGGCCGCCAGCTTGTCCGGGCCCATCTTGATGAGTTCAGCACCGATACCATCCTTACCCGCTGCTTTGTTGTTCTTCAGCTTCTTGATGGCATCCTTAACCTCCCTCATCGTGGGTGCTGGCTCGTCCTCGCCGTCCACCATACCGCTGACGTCGTTTCCCCCGTCGCCCTGGTACTCCGCCTCTGGGCCGTTCAGGTGTTCGTCGAAGTGCTGCTTCCACCTTTCGATCACCTCACGCTCGTCCGTCAAGATTCCCCCGTCCTTATCCCGGCACATTTCGGCTCGCGGCATGAAGCCAGTCCGGGATTGACTAAGTTTCTTGTAGAACCTGCGCGTTTCGTTGGAGCGATACAGCTGTTCCATGTCCTGGCACTCCAACTCTTCCAGGCGGCGCTTCTTGTCCCGAAAGAGATGGGTTTGCTGTCTTCGCAACTGTTTGTACGACTCCTTGTTCCCACGGGTGTTGTGCAGCAGCCACTTGTCCCGCGCTGCTTTCTTCTCGTCCCAAATCGCCTGACATTCCTCGTCGAACCAGCCGTTCCGTCGAACTCGGTCCACGTACCCGATGGCGCTCGATGCTGCTGCGTTGATGGCTGCTTCCATATGGCTCCAGCAGGCCTCCAGAGGGGCTTCGGCGAGCTCACCCTCGTCAGGCAACGCAGCTTCGAGTTCCCGCGCGTACTGGGTAGCGACCTCACGGTCCTTGAGTCGCTCCTGGTTATACCGCTGCGGGCGACGGTACCGGATCTTGTTGACCTCGGACAGGCGTTGGCGCAGCTTTGCCACCACCAGGTAGTGGTCCGAGTCGATGTCCGCGCCACGGTAGGTTCTGACGTCGATTATGTCCGAGAAGTGCCGACCATCGATGAGAACATGGTCGATTTGCGTCTCCGTGTCGTTTGGTGATCTCCAGGTGTACTTGTATAGGGAGGTGTGCTGGAAGAAGGTACTACGTATGGCCATGTTTCGGGAGGTAGCGAAATCGATGAGTCGTAGGCCGTTCTCGTTCGTCTGCTGGTGGGCGCTGAACCTCCCAATAACCGGTCTAAACTCCTCCTCCTGGCCGACTTGAGCGTTTAAGTCGCCGATGACAATCTTGACGTCGTGTTTTGGACACTTCCTGTACTCGCGGTCAAGAAGCTCGTAGAAAGCGTCCTTGTCATCGGCGTCGCTTCCCATGTGCGGGCTGTGCACGTTGATGATGCTCAGGTTGAAGAATCGGCCCTTGATTCTCTACCGGCACATTCCTGTCGTTGACTGGCCACCAACCAATCACGCGCTTCGACATTTCGCCCAACACTATAAAAGCTGTCCCCAGCTCGTGTGTATTGCCGCCGCTCCAATACATAGTATAACCCCCGTACTCTCGGTGGTCCTTCCCCGTCCAGCACACCTCCTGCAGCGCCACGACTTCGAGACCGCGGACCCGCAATTCGTTGGAAAGAATGCGGTCGCTCCCATCGAAGTTGAGAGACCTGCAGTTCCACGTCCCGAGTTTCCAATCCCTGGATCCCCGAAAATCGGGTCGGCGATTGGATCGGCTCGCATCTGGAGCTCTCTGCACTACGGTTTTACGGCGGGTGCGTGCCATCACCAACCCCCTGTCTCGCCGGAGGACCGTTGTACCAGGACTGTTTAGAGTCCCACCCTGGCACTGGGACTGTTAGTCAGCCGCCCCTAACCTGGGGAACAGACGCTGTTCCGAGCCGCCCCTAACCTGGGGAACAGACGCTCGAGGGGGGGGGGGTCCTAACTCTATCTGCTGTAAGCCGCCCCTAACCTGGAGAACAGACGCTTACCTCAACGATGGAGCAGGACACCGGTTTCCTTGAGCCGCCCCTAACCTGGGAAACAGACGCTCGAAGGGGGGGGGGGTTCACTCGCCTCTATAGGAGCCGCCCCTAACCTGGGAACAGCCGCTCACGGGTAGAAGGAGTCGAAACCCCGATTGTTTTGGGCCGCCCCTAACCTGGGGTACAGTCACCCAAAAACGGGGTGGAGGGGGGGGGGGGGCGTGCACGTACGATCTGGATGATTTAATTCACTCCACTTTAGCACAAAAAAATTTCTTTTAAATTTTCAAAGGCCACCAGCTAGGTCATCATGAAAACCAAGCCAACGTGGAGGTAAGGAAATAGGACACTCGCAAGGAACCAGAGCTATACTGTTCTGATCAAGATAATTCGGATGATCAAACAGAACTACGGATGTAGTTAGTTGCGCTCCTTCCAGGATGTTCCTTACGTGGACGTCAACCGAAGAGCACGCAACAAGGTCAGTGCCATTGCATGCTCTTAGGTATCAATCCTTGGCCTGCAATTTACAACGGTAATAAAAACAATATTTAAACCTATTTCTTATAACTTTTTGTCATTTCAAAACATACAAATAAATTGAAAAGACAACATTATTTTGATGGATAAACTATGGTCCCCTTGCAACGAGCTGTCAAGTAGAACCTTTTCTGCCAAGAAGAGCCGCGAAGTAAATTTTTCAAAATTGATTTCAAAATCCTTTAAAAAACCATTGTGGTCGTGCAAAGTGTCATTGTATTGTCCGTTTCTTTCAAAGGTACACGATGCGCAGCATTTCAGAATATGCCGTACACACAAAAAAATATTATGGTAATGACAAAAGTAACTTACTTTTGAATTGAAAAGTGGTTAAAATGTGCTACATTAAAAGTGTTTTTCTTGTATTGAAAATGAAAACTTTTACTGCTACAGTTTTTGAAAATCTCCTTGCTAACTGATTTAAAAGTTTTAACTTTTAATTCGACTGTATAAATTCTTTAATTTTGTCGTTCTCGTGAAACCGTGTACGTCTAAGTCCAAAATGTAAACAAACGTTTAGGTGATTCCGGTGGTCAGTGAGTGGTGGTCCACAACGCAGCCAGGACTTGAACACGGATACTTTCGAAGGAGGATGGTGCGAAACAAGGTTGGGGGATTAGGGGAAAGTTGGTTTTCAAAAGGATAGGCCAGCTTCCTGCCGGATCTGCAGCTGTTTCACGACCGAAATGGGTAAGAAGGAAGCTTGGATGTTTTATGGCGTTTGTTTTGATGTTGTTTGTTTTTGTAGGACGCCGTGTATGCGGATGTGAATTTGCACCGGTTGTATTCGGTGGTGGTGGTCCAGGGTGGTTAGACGAGATTGAAGTTGGAGCAGATTTACATCCGCTTTCTGAAAAAGCACGATAAAGTAAATTTTATCGTTGAGGAGAAGGATCCGACGGAAGAGGGAAACGACGAGAAGTGATCGGAGGTGGTCAGCGCGGATGTTGCACTCGGTACCGGCGGTTTACGACTACCAGCAGCATTATGTGCCGGAAGTGATGACGGAACACTGTAGGATGTAATGAGGGTCCGCAGTCCATTTCTCGGTGCGGGACATGTTTGACGAGTATTACCGAGTAAAGCCGCAGGTCCTGAAGCTGTCGTACTCGGATTACTTCTAGAGGTTGGAGCGATATCCTACGAACCTGATCAAGAACATCTATCTGGAATACGGAAGAATTCACCGGTGAGCATTGAGAATGTGTTCAGTGTCTAGCCAATTTAATTTACTTTCAAACTCTTTCAGCAACTCCCGCCCGCAAACGCTCAACTCGCGACGGCGCAGCTTCGGCCGGATGAACTGGCAACATCTGTGTCATTCTCGAAGGATGACCAAGTGATCTGGAACTATCGGTTCAGGCGCTTCACTTCCCAGTCGGAAAACGTCGACTTCCTTTCCCGAATCAACACCCAATGGTAAACTCCTCCAAGCTTGTCCTGATGATGGCCAGCAACGAGATCACCCTGTTCTCTACATTGCTGTCGGACTCCAAAATGAAGGCCGTGATGTTAAGCAGCATAAGCAGCAGTTTTAGTATTAAAATAAAAATAAAAATAGAAATAAAATCCATCACATTTTTCGAAAATCATCACTGTAATGTTAAATGTTATTTTTTGTTGCCATAAAAAGTTTCTTCTTATAATAAAAGTAAAATACTTTTACCGATACAACGATTTTGTTCCAGAAATGCATGGTAGTATCAAAAACTTTCCAACTTTTAAATTAAAAAGTTTGAACTTTCTACGAATATTCACCAACGCGAACTTTTAATCCAACGAACGATCTTTTTAAATTTACAGTATTTTTTCTTTGTGTGTAGGCATTGTTGCCAGCGAATTTCTGTACTTTTGATGCAATTTAAAACATACCTGCCAACAATGCCAGGCGATTCGAAGAAGAAGATCAACAAGAACAAAACGTGCAGTATGGGATTTGACAGCGCGCATTTGCCGAAAAAGCGGCACGTCGTTCCGAGGCTGGTTTGACGCGTGTCTTTTTCGGGAATACGCGCAATACTCAGAAAAACAAGCTTTATCGTTGTGTACAGTAATATTACAAATTTGAGCTTAATTTTAGGACCCAATTCGCTCGCTGACGTAAGTTTGTTTTACTCAGCATTTGTTTTTGATTAAAAACCAGTTTTCTTTGAGTTATCCTATGTTAAATCACAGACAAACAGACGTGACTCTTCATACAAATTATTTTTGAAATCCATCGTCCTTCATCAAACCACCATATAACGACGACGCCAGCGCTGCCTATTGGGCTGATGCCGAAGCGCTGCCCAAACATACCAATACAAACCCATTACTGTCCTGTGTCATGTCAGTGTATGCTTGAGACAATCAAGCCTTGACGATTGTAAACATCAACAGCTGATTGAAATAATTTTGTTGTTGCTGATCGTCAGTACTCAATGCAATAAAAATTAAAATTAATACCGACGGCCGAATATGACGGTGGGTCGATTCCGTTTTCAATGGCAGAACCTCATGAGCCAAATCATGCGGCAGCACCAGCAACGACGCACCACAACCGCAACGGCAGAAACCAAACCACTGGCCCTCCCCGTTACTTCCAAGTTCTGTCCAACATTCCTTCTCCACCGAAACCTCGAACCATTACACCTGACACCATCATCAACCAGATACAAGAGGTCACGAAAACACCAGTAGAAAAAAAACGTTACTTAATCCAACTTAAGGTGGTTGCTGCAGCCGGACCCTAAGATGACAGTTTTCGTGAGAAGCGCGTATTCACCGGCACCTTAGGGAGGTGACCTATGGAAAGTTAACATTAACCTTAACATGTTAACATAAAGTTGAGAATGAAATTGCCCCAGATTTCTGTAGTTGTTTTATTTAGCATTTGATTTTGATTAAAAAGTAGTCTTCTTTGGGTTATCCAATTTTGAATACCACGGCACAGCTCTATTCGTCGATCATCGACTTCCATTTCACAAGTATTTTTTTTTTGATCACCCTGTGCATTTGAATTTGAAAACAAAAACAAATTAAGAAAGAAAAAACAGTGAGGTTAGAAAAATCAGCTGAATTCTTAAGTGCTCGTAACTTTGGATAGGTAAGTCCGATCACTTTTTTTTTAATCCACCTAAAAGGTCTTCTCATATGCTTTCTAAAAATATATAACATGTGAGGGTTTCATGAAAAAACCACCCTTTTTACCATAATTTTAATTTAGTATGAAACAGTTTTTTTAACATAACTTTTTAAATACATGATAACACTGTATGAATTTAAATAGCAAGGTAGGGGACGTAAAGACGGATCTATTAAAACCTTTCCGGCCAAAATCGGTTGAGCCTGTGACGAGATATTCCAGTGACATTGATTTGGTACACATGTCTACATACAGCCAAACACACAGACATTTGCTCAGCTGGTGATTCTGAGTCGATATGTACAAATGAAGGTAGGTCTAGGAGGTCTAATTAAAAAGTTCATTTTCCGAGTGATTTTATAGCCTTTCCTCAGTAAAGTGAGGAAGGCAAAAATACACTTAAGTTCGTGAAAATTATTCACAAATGAATTGATTTTTTGATGTATGTTTCGCACTTTTGAATGAGCATTTTTTTCTCCTAACAATGTACATTTCAAAAAGCTCTTGCAAAAGAAATGTGGCTTTTAGGTAAAGTGTTATAATTTTTAGCTGATGTTTGTTTTCTTGTTAAATATTTTTATTTTTCAAGAAACAACTCCACTTTTCAGATCAGACATGAAATCACGTGTTACAGTATGTAAAAAAAGTATTTACACCCCTTGGGCACTATGCACATTTTGTGCTAAAACATGTAAAAAATTTAAAGTTTGACAGGAACCTAGTACTACGTTTTGTTCAGAAACTCATGCCGAACATTTTGCTACAAAAAGCTCATGAAAAGATGATTTCTATAAAAAGTTATATAACAAATACTATTACGAAAATAAAAAAGGTGCAAAAAAAGTTTGTACACCTTTCGAAAAATTAACATAAATAATGTTATTTGTTGACAAATCACCATAAATCCAGTCTCCCAACTCCAAATAGGCATCCTTGACTGATTAAAAAAAAATTTGGATTGAATATAAAGTTTACTAACTACTTAGTATAAAAGTTTATATAACTCTGGAAATTCTATATAAAACTTATTAATTTTGCAAACTTTTAATTCAACTTAATGTCAATATATTACCATAGAATTGCTAAATAAACATTTTGGAGTGGGTATAACACCGTTTTGGGGGTCTTTGTATCGATAGAAAAGATTTTTCGTTGGAATTTCGTACCAACTCGGAATTACGTCGTAGGAAAATCCGACGGCATCCGAACCGGTACACGATATACAAGTCAACCTATGTGGAATCGGAAAGGGCATAAAATTTCCGATCTTTTGATACCCAAACATCTAGGTTTTCTTTAAAACCTACGTTTATAAATACCTGGCTATACTCTCGCTATAAATACTGGCTATAAATATATGACTATACTCTCGCAAAATAGCACTTTCCTCACGTTTCTTTTCGTGAGTACTATCCCCTCGTTCTTTAACTTTGGGTGTAGAAAAAATTCGTCCAAAAATTCGCGTTGTGGTAAATCACGAAAATTTCAAAACTTTTCTCATAAAAAAAAAACAAAATTAATTTAGTGAAATCTCTAAAACATTTTGTGTCGTTTGATACCCATACTCCAAATTATGAAAATTTGTGTATTTTCGAATAAATATGGGTAATTCTCCGCCAACTCACACAGCAGTTGCCCCGACCCCTCTTCGATTTGCGTGAAACTTTGTCCTAAGGGGTAACTTTTGTCCCTGATCACGAATCCGAGGTCCGTTTTTTTGATATCTCGTGACGGAGCGGCGGTACGACCCCTTCCATTTTTGAACATGCGATAAAAGAGGTGTTTTTGAATAATTTTCAGCCTGAAACGGTGATGAGATAGAAATTTGGTGTCAAAGGGACTTTTATGTAAAATCGCGAGAACTCGTGATGTTTATAAGCAAACCCCTTATGTATGTATATCAAAATTTTTGTAATTGTCTGCTCTACAACTTTGTAGAACATTAATACACTCTAAAAAATAACCCTGCAAAGTTAGAAAAAACACGAAATTTTAAAATGAAAATGTTTGTTCTAAATGAAAAAATGACCCTTCTGGGTCAATGTAGATTCGAAAAGTACATTAAATTTCCCATAAAATGACATGTTCCAAAAATTTTTACAGTCGAGTAACGGAAAATGGGAGAATTTTTAAAACTTTTTTAGTGTTTTTTTCGATGAAAAATACGTTTTTTTGGAATTCTGAGTACGCCATCAAATCGGGCGTCTAATTTTACATAAAAGTCCCTTTGACACCAAATTCCTATCTCATCTCCGTTTCATGCTGCAAATTATTGAAAAACACCTCTTTTTTCGCATGTTCAAAAATGGAAGGGGTCGTACCGCCCCTCCGTCACGAGATATCAAAAAACGGAACACGGATTCGTGATCAGGGACAAAAGTTACCCCTTAGGACAAAGTTTCACGCAAATCGAAGAGGGGTCGGGGCAACTTTTCCCGATTTCGTGTGAGTTGGTAGAGAATTACCCATATTGTATTTACCCGGGCAGACGGTAATAACAAAATTTATGCCATTTCAGTAACAATACTGTTAAAATAACAGTAAGTGTTATGCAATCTTCTTGAAAAATCCATGTTTGCATAAGAGTTTAATAACAGTTTATGTTATCATAAAAAAAATTGTAATTGGTGTGATATTGGATAAAAGCCAAAACAACTTTGGAATTACATTTTTTGTTATGAAAGAATACCTCCAACTGTTATTGGGATGGTCGGATTAGTTGTTAAAATAACAAAAAATAATAACAAAGATTTGTTCGAAGAATAACTTAAAGTGTTATTAGTCTGTTATTACAATAAGAATCCAATAACAAAAAAATCATAACGACGAATAACAAATCTTGTTATAGCCTAGTATTTTCAAATATCAAAAGTTATTTCCGTCTGCTAGGGCAGAGAAAAAAATAGAATTTTAAACTAACAAAAAATGCAATTTAGTGTACAATTATCGATACCTCTGTGCTCTCTTGTACTAAGCTTGCAAAGCTTAACATTCCAACTCCCAAGGATTCAAAAAAAAATAGAACGGTAACGTCAACTCGCTGGTTATCGGGTTAGGAGGTCTAGATGGTCCTAGAACTTAGCAGAACTCAATTTGACCAAATCTGTAATTTTTGCGATGAAAAACATCGTTGCAACTTTTTTTTCGCATGAAAAAAATCGCCAAAAGTTGTTTTAAAAAAGGTGGAACGATGTTTTCGATCGCAGAAATTACAGATTTGTTCAAATCATGTTCTGCAACATTTTAGAATCATCTAGACATTGTAAGTTTGACGTGCGTTGGGCGTTCCAGTGTTAATGTCCATTAAATTTATGAAAGTTGTAAAAAAGATCCCAACCACTGTTTCAATGTACTTTTGATTCAATATAATATATATATATTATGACAATCTTCAGTCATATAATAACGCCACTGCAAATGTTTTTCAAAGTTTGCAAATATTTTTGAAGTTTAAATATTAATGAAAATAAAATAGTAAAATCCAAATATGATATGTTAACATCCACCTATAAAATACAAATTGTTTATTTTTAATCTTCGATTTTGAATAAAAATTTGCATTTTCCTCTGATTTTCGAGAACTCGATGCTGCAAAAAGATAGTGGACTTTGTTATTGTAACGATATGTGCAACGATTTATTTCAAAGACTATAAATTTCAACGTTTTGCCACATTTTACTCACCTTTTCACATCAAAACGTTTCCTAACCCCACTTCTATTCACCTTTTTTCTTTCCTCCTGATGTCCAGAGTTTTTCCTCTTTGTTTTCCAATACACTCACACTTTTTTCTCCTTACCAAAACAGCGTCCTTCTGTCTGTCTTATGGAGAAGGGGGGTGTAGGCAGAAGCTGCACACAAACAAACACTTACACACACCCCAGTTCAGCACAACAAACAACACTTGGCAGCATTCAACAACTTGCTTCTTGGCTCCTCACCGAGCGCCGCGCCGTCGGCAACTCACCAGCAACAACACTTCAAGGCCGCAATCACAATCATCTCTAAGCTCTTCCGTATACTCTTCCTTTTCGTCTTCTTCTTCTTCTAAGAATGACAGCTCGACAATGATGGCGGTGACCTCGATTTTACCTTCTTTTTTCTAGGTTCGCTCTCTCACGAAACTCTCACAGGTGAGTAATTGTTTTCATTAGCACTGTTTTCATCATTTGCCACGCGCGCGAACGAAGATCACTTATCATAAAGTAATCCCACTAATCATAAACTTCCTTCCGGAGTTTCCGGAGACCCTTGTGCGGTCGTCTTTTGCTGCTTCTTCTTCTTTTGGAAATTGATATTTATCGCTGCAAGTTCGCTCTTCCCCCTCACACTCTCTCGGGAACTGTTTATTCAATTAATTCTGTGAGCTTCTTTTCATTTTTTTTTTTCACTCTCTGTTCGAAGATGCCGCCGAGAGGGGAGCGCAAAATATTGATGATGAGGATTATTTAATAAATTTCACCGCGCGCTGTACCGGTTATTAATAAGATTAATCACGTTCTCGGCGCCGCCGTCGGTTTCGTATTTCTTGGCCGCGCTCCTCGGCATCAACTGGCTTGCTTGCTTGTGTTGGTTTTGGCGATTGTTTTGGCACATATTTCGCGCGCGCGCTCACACTCACACACGCACCGCACTCGTTTCTTTTGTTTGACTTTACGATTAGCGATAAGTTAAAACTTGTGTTTTCTTCTTAGAAAGGACGGTAATATTTCTTACTGTTTCTAGAATCTACTCTTTTGCTTTTAAAATCTTTACACAGTGTTGAAAGGTGAGGGAGTAATTTTTTTATTCTTTGTTTCATTCACAACCGATTTGAGATTTGAGTGGTACGAATTGTTCGGCTCTAGCAGCTTACAAAAGTGTACACACATCGACACAAACACCGAGTTAAAAGTGGATAGAAAATGCTGACCGCTACTGTACACACCGAATAAACTTCTATTCACACCGCTTAGACGCTACTTATCGATACTAACAACTACTTAACGGCCATCTTACTTTTACCCATTTCACAACTGTCAGATTGATTCAGCAGACCTGACCCCGATCACGCCGATTGAGCTACATTTTCACGGTGACGAAGAACGCCGAGAACAATCAACGAAACCGCACGCTGGCAACACTGACAAAGATGCGGTCCGCACATCGCACTTGCTTCAAAAGATTTCACGAAATCGCGACACTCACGCACCGTCGGAATGTTACTTTTTGTCTCAAACGACTTGTTCTTTCTTCCCTTCGGGAAAAGAAGATTATTTTTAATTATTTAATTTACTTTTTTATAGCCTCTTCCCCGTCGGATCGCTGCTGGCTTGTCTTCCGAGTGTTTCGTCGAGAATCGACAGCCGTCGGATTTTCCGTTTTTGTGGTGATTGTGTAACTTGTTCGTGTGTCCATTGTTATTTGAGCTTGAATTTGTGAACAGCCATTTTCTCAGAGGGCCTTCGTCATTGAGCGTGTCTGAAATTGAAAAGAAACACAAATTCGAGGTTAGAAATGAGGTTAGGAAGGTTTGTTTTGGCTGAGGAATCAATTTATCGAGGTCTAACCGTGCGTCTCCTTCAAAAGATTACATTGTCAAAGCATTCAATGGGGACGCAGGGTTGCCAATCAACCAGGAGTTGAACTCAAATGCGAGACGTTTCATCGTAGCGAGTAAGTTCTCTCTTCGTGAAACTTCTTCCCCAGTGTTGCCAGCTGACAAATCGCCGTTAATGGCCGTAAAGTGCTACTGATCAACAGAGCGGCAAAAATCAAAACCATTTACGGCCCTTTATGACCCCCGGAGCAATAAACCAGACACAACTTTTGGCGTCCGCTACATCGAAAACACATCCTGCGTAAAGTTGCAAACTTGGAAACTCCAGAAGCCGGAAGAAGCCAACGACTAAAGCCCAATAATAATGGTTTCAAGACACAACACAACGACCAAATGCACCAATAAACCAGGATGACAAAAATGGCTGTTTGTGCCGGACCGAGCCACCGCCAATCCGGCATAATTCTCCTCCCTATAACCATAATAACAATACCTCGGGGTGCGGCTATTAATAAAGTCATTATCTTTATGTGACCCAAACCGCAAAGGCCATTCTCACCCCCTCCGAATGGTCTGGACTACCGGGTTTGGCGTTGGGGTCACCTACGCATTTGATAGGGACTTAACCCTGAAGAACTTTAAATTTTAAACATTTTAAATTTATTTTTGCAATGTCGTGAAACTACTTACTTTTCCAGTCACACTTGAACGACAAAACGGTCTTCTTTTCTCTACCAAAATAACAGAATCGAAAAGTAAAACCCTTCGAAACAAGGGTTGTAGAACTTGTCAACACTGGTATCGAAAAGTTATACTTTTCAATATTATTTGATTTGACTAAACACATGAAAATTTGACTTGAAATTACTTCTGAAAAGTTTTTTTTTTATTGCAAAAAAAATGTTAATAGCAACTCAATGCGAAACTTGATATTTTCAGCACTTGTCGTATTTATTGTTATGAATGCACGACTCGTGCTAATAAAATCTACCTTTAGCACCATTTTAGAAACCTTAGATTAAAATTTTATAAATACGGTTTTCAAGGCATTTTAACAATCAACAAAAAAAAATTAGACAATTGGTAACACCATTTCCGAGATATAGCTATTTAAAGTTAGCAGTTTCAAAAAACGGATGCCTTCATATCTCAATACTGCTTTGACCAATTGGGTCCTAAAATGAAGCTTAGTTTGCTAATATTATTGTTTACAGCGATAAAGCTTATTTTTCTGAGTATAATGACCCTTTGTACGATCACAAAGAGTTTAAAATGGATTTTTAAATCAATTTTGAAAAATAAACCTCGCGGTCCTTCTTGACAGAAAAGTTCCTACTTGACAGCTCGTTTCAAGGGGACCATAGTTGATCCATCGAAAAAATGTTGTCCTGTCAAAACAAATTTTTGCATTAAAAAGAAATTTTTTTATCAGAAATGGTTTTTAATCGTGTTTCTAACCATTGTACATAAAAATTGACATAGGGCTTTAGTACCCAATTCGGCTCAAATTTTTGCATAAGACTCTTTAAACCGGTTCCATGTGCATAACGAAGGCCGATTTTCTTAAAGTTTATTAAAAAAAAAGATTAAATATTTTTATGGTTTTCAGTTTTTGATTTTTTATGATTTTTTTTTCAAAATCAGGCTTCGTCACGCACGTGGGATATGTTTTGAAAATCTTCACCCCTAATTAGGACGTCCAATCTTAAAATTTCATTGGGGACCATTTGACCAACCACGTGGAACCTTTGGGGGAGGGGGGGTTGGCGATTGTCCACGATCCCTGCAACTGTCCACGAGGGGGGGGGGGGTAACACATTCCCAAAAAAATGTTCACGTGGTTTGTGGATGGTCCCTTGCACCCGTAAATCTAGAAAAATGCTCAAAAAGTTTGACAAATCGCTTTGTGCATGAAATATCTCAGTGGTAATTGGAAATCATAATTCTAGTGAATTTAATAAATTGTTGGTAACACGAAATTTTGAGACCTGTATTTTTTTTCGTGTATTCATTTTTTTTCAGAAAAAGTATAAATCATAACCTGCAACTTTGCCGAAGACACCAAATCGTTCAGAAAATCCGTTCCCATCTCGCCTCCAAATGTAGTATGGAGAAACCAATAGGGGAAGGTGGGGCAAGAGGAACAATCGCTCGTACGGCCGTAATTTTTACAATTTTGATTATTTCCAGTATAAGGAATTGTTGCTAGCAATGCAATTAGCTGATTCTACTACCACATAACCGCCAAAACGACGTAAACGCCACGGGGCATAAGATTTAATGAAGTTTTTTGCAAAACCTTTGTTTTCTTGTAATTTTTGGAAAGTTCAAAATAGGCTTAGGGTTTGTTTTAAGGCTCATTTTATCAAAATGCTATTTTTCCTAGATCAGTAGTGTCCCTACCAATGACATGCACCTATTAAAAAGTATGATTTAACTTTTGGTTATTTTTGTTGAGAGCTTTTAAAAAATCTTGTTCAGGTGGGGCAAGTGTACCATATGGATTTTTAGTATGGAAAAAATTACGAATTGCTGCAACAACATATGTTATTGGGAAATAAATACTTGAAAGTACTTAAAAACCGATAAACAGTTGTTAAAAAAAATTGTCCATACAAAATATAGTGATATTATAAAAATTTAATATTTATCACCTAAGTAATATTTTTTTTTGTAAAAACGATAAATTTTGTTGTAAAACATTATTATTTAATCTAAAAATGGAAGAAACCTTTCAAATACATTCTAATCTGATGTATCTAAGTGATAGCAGTTCAATTGTTAGCAAATTAACATGTTTGTTCATGCATTGTTCCTCTTGCCCCAACGGGTTGTTCGTCTTGCCCCACTAGTTGAGTTTGAGTACGGAAAATCAAAATTTTTAAAATCAATTTTTCACATTAAAATGGCTGACGTGGATGTAAGAAATCGATGGACAAAGTTTCATCTAAATTAAAAAACACGAAAATTAATAACAGATTTCTTATTGAAATTTTAGCGAACTGATCAAATCAACCACACCCATCCCGCTCCCTAGGTGATAATTTTCCACCCAGTCACTCAAGGGTTAATATCACCGCAAATCCTTTTGCGTGAGCTCACAGGACAGCTGCGTTTACGTTTTGTTATTTTAATCCTTCATCTTCACAAGCCTATTCCTTCCCCGTCCCTCTCGGAACCCCATCCCGGAAAATTGATGAGTCCATTTTCCTCAATGACACCAGCTGTGTGCGTGCGTGTGTGAGTGTGGGCAGACGAAACAAGTCATAAAATAGGATTAATGCACATCAGCGATAAATTATTGACATGGCCGATTGGGACCCGCTTGGTTTGCGTAGGGGGATTTACTAAGAGGGAAAACCCCCGGACGGCCCTCCGGGCCCATAATACCTATCATTATCTCTCTATTGTGCCTAAGTGATTGGACAAGGAAATTCGAACTAAACGACAACTGGGAGCAGGGGTTGGGGTAAAAAGCCAGAATAACTGTGAGGGAGATATGGGAAAATAGGAAACAATATTTTTGATGTCCTTTGAAGAGGTACAAATGGAACATTTCACAGTGATTGGGCGTGGGTGGGCAACATTGTACGATGCAATCGGATATGTTCGATAGACATGAGCAGGGAGAGGGAGCAGCTATTCATTGATAGGCTATTTGTGGAGTTGTTGATTGTGGGTCTGCAGGGCAGCCGGATTGAATGGATGAACAGTCAGACAAATAGGCACGTTTCGGACGAAGAGATGAAGACAATCGAGATGATTCCCTCGACCGACCACACGCATTGCCTGGAATCGAGTTTATCTCTGTTGGACAGTGGCGCACATGGCATTAGGTTAATTAATTTGGCTGCGAGGAAAATTTATCGTATTCGATTCAGCATTATTCATGGAATACAAATCTAAAATAGACCAATTCATTGCAATGGTCGGCGTTGGAAGCAAACTCATCATCAAAGATTAATCAACTTGTTTTTCACAAAAACTCAATTTCCCAAAATACATATTTTTTGATTTTCGAGATTTTTTGATATGTTTTAGGGGACAAAAACCCGCAACTTTTGAGCCATAGAGAAACATGGTCAAAAAATCTGCTGCCGAGTTATGAATTTTTGAAAAAATAGTGATTTTTGGAAAAAAATCGAAATTTTATGCAAAAACAAATTTGACATCATTTTTTAATGCAAAATTGGATTTGCAATCGCAAAGTACTTTACATTTTTTTTGATAAAGGGCTCTGTTTTCAAGATATAGCCACGGAAAGTTTGATTTTAGCGAAATATTTGCAGTTTCTCGATTTTTTAAAATAGTGACCATGAGTGACCATTTCTGAAAATATTTTTTTAGAAAAGATCGGAAAATTTCACGAATGTTTCATGTATTAATTTTTAAATCAATACTAACATTTTAAAAGGGCCAAACATTGAATATTACGCTTATTTAAAATGTTAGTCTTGATTTAAATATTTTCAAAATATTTTTTTCGAAAAGATCGGAAAATTTCACGAATGTTTCATGAATTAACATTGAAAATCGGACCATTAGTTGCTGAGATATCGACTTTAGAAAATGGTGGGTTGTTTTGGTGAGACTTAGAAAATTCAATTTTCCTGTTTCTTTTTCTTAAAGCGGCTGTATCTCAGCAACCCGAGGTCCAATCTTCAATGTCTCTTAGACAATTTCATAGCAAATTTTCTGAACTTTTCAAAAAAAATATTTTTAGAAATGGTCACTCATGGTCACTATTTTAAAAAATCGAAAAACTGCAAATATTTTGCTAAAATCAAACTTTCGGTGGCTTTATCTTGAAAACAGAGCCTTTTATAAAAAAATCCGTAAAGTACCATAAACTGGGGTGACTTTGATAGCCCGGGGTGACTTTGATAGGTTTTTGAAATGCCCGTCTAATTAATATCTAAACATTTTTGAGAATTTTGAGTATGTAAGCATTTAGGGATGGCTTATTATCCAACATATATGCAAAAATTTGACTGTTACATTGGATGTATCAAAATTAGTGGCCAAATCAAATTTCTTTCAATGTTACCCCGGGCTATCAAAATCACCCCAGTTTACGGTACTTTTCGATTGTAAATTCAATTGTACATTAAAAAATTACATCAAATTTGTTTTTGCATGAAATTTCGATTTTTTTCCAAACTATTTTTTCTAAAATTCATAACTCGGCAGCAGATTTTTTGACCATGTTTCTCTATGGCTTAAAAGTTGCGTTTTTGTCCCCTAAAACATATCAAAAAATCTCGAAAATCAAAAAATACATATTTTGGGAAATTGAGTTTGCGTGAAAAAAAGTTGATTAAAAAATCTGCAAAAAAAATTCCGTGTACCTATTTTTTCTCAATAGTCCATAACAATAACTACAACTTTGCCGAAGACACCAAATTGATCAGAAAATTCACTTAAAAGTTACAGCTGTTTGAATATGTAAGTACCATTTTTGTATGGACAGCTGCCAAAATTGTATGGAGACTTGTATGGGTGAACCAATGACACAAAATAGCTTCTCTGGTAATAGGGAAGGCCCCCAAAAAGTTTGAGCCAAATCAAAAATACAAATAAAATCCATTTCCGGTTTTGGTAGAGAATTGCTCCCATAGCTTTTATCAACATCTTTTTCAAAAATTATGATTTAAAAAAGTAGGCAACACTGCTAATTTGTTTGTCCATGTTGGGTCATTGTTTAAAAGCTGTGTTTTTATCCTCTTAATAAAAAATAAATAAAAAATCGAACATAGTGTTCTCGCTGAAATCGATCCGGACTACGTTTTCATCAAAATATCTGAGATCCGGCCTCCAAAAAGTGCATAAATAACACTAAAGTGCTTATAACTTTTGATAGGGTTGTCAGATCCTCAATTTTTTAAACTCGTTGAAAAGGTCATTTTTACAAAAATCACCCTTTTTGCAATCTTACGGACTTTTGTTAAAATCGTTTTTTAGCATAACTTTTGATGTACTTAATTAAACTTTATAATTTTCAAAAGCGACTTATGGAACCCCAAGACGGATCGAATGAGACCAAAACAGACAAAATCGGTTGAGCCAGTGCCGAGAAAACCCAGTGCAAATGTTTTGATCGACATCCCATCACAAACATAGACATTTGCTCAGAATTTGATTCGGAGTCAATATGTTAACGTGAAGGTGGGGCTAGAAGTTGAAATTAAGAATTTCATTTTCCGAGTGATTTTATAGCCATTCCTCAGTGAGATGAGAAAGGCAAAAAAGGTGATTCTGCCTCAAGTTTACTTCTTTGGTCCTGTATGTGATCCAATCCAAAACCCGCTGGCTGGCGGCGAAATTATGGGAAAGTATAGTTTGTATAAGACTTGGGAATGTTGATACAGCTTATCCCAGTCCAGAGTATAAGGTATGTGGCGTTAACCTTCCCGCTGCGTCCCATGATCCATTTCAAATGCCAGAAGGCCTGGCGTCAAATTCCTAGGTCATTGGGCATTGTCTGGCCTCAAAAATCTTGCTTAAATGTATGCTAAACATATGATAAGGATAATAATTGATTCGAAAGAATTTGTGGTAGGTTGTGGATCGTTAAGTTATTATTTAATTTTTTTTATAATGCGCTTTCAACACAAATTCATTTGATTGTTTTAGTTGTCAGTGGCTTAAAAATCATATATCATTTTTTATTCATCCACAAAAGATTAAATCAGT